>NW_020824860.1:600000-834243 GCF_003285875.2 Drosophila novamexicana | reverse complement strand
CTCCTCTCACAATGATATACTTTTTGATTGTTAAGCAAATCATGTAAATTTCTCCATGCGAATTACATTCAAATTAACGACAAAAGACCCAGCCACAACTCCCCTCCCCGTCCCCCTCCCCCAGCCCAGCCTATGTGTGTGTGCTCTATTGTGCTCTTTGAGGTGGGCTTTAGGTGTGTAAAGGTGTGGCATTAGGCTAGAGAGCTTTAAATAAATATCAACGCACGCTCGAATGGCAACTTAAGCTGCCTCTTAACCCACGCCCATCCCTTCAGTCAGCCTGCCACGCCCAACTGCCTAGCTTAAACCAAAAATTGCATTGTTGTAATTTATATGAAAAGTTTCACGACTTGTGCGAGTTGTGTTTTGCGAAGTGCTTAGTCTTAGCCGACGCCTCCGCAAGGTATGAGAAATCTGTCAGCTGGCTGCAGAGCTTTGTGTGGCTTTAAGCCCGCGCTTAAAGCTTCGCGATGATTCATTGATTGAATGAGCTTTTGCTTGATTTAATTTGGAATTAAAGCTGTACAAAAGAGTTTGATTAATCTGTAGCTTAAGTCAGCGAGAGCTGCAAGACGTTTTAAGGTAAAGAAATTTTAAGCTTTCTGTTCAGTCAGCAAAGCTTTTTGTCTATAGGGCAAAACTGGAGAGCTTTGGATTGTTAGGCTGTGTACGATAATCCAAAAGCTTTAATATTTTGGCACAGCTTTTGTCTATAGCTATATATATATATAGCAATAGCTTACAGAGAGAGGCACACTAAAGATTTAAGGAGCTTTAAGCTTCACAAAATGCAAAAGCTTTCATGTGCTTCAGATTTGATCAGAGCTTAGAACTCGTTCTCAATTCTAAATGGACTCAATTTTCAAATGCTTTCTTACAATTTGATGCTCGGAACTATCCGGAATTGAGCGAAGCTGTTGCATTAAATTGGGCTAGGTTTATATTGTCTCAGCGCTTCGTCTAGCTGCGAATTGTGCGTATAAATCAGCGTATGGCATTGACGTTGTACCAGATGCATAACAAATTCGAAGGGCTGCATAAAAAATGAGCTCAATTCCAATTTGAATGCAGTTGAGAGATGAAACTCATAAATTTCGCAACGAGCTGGCGGCCCTGAGAGCTGGCTGCAGTTAGGCTCTGCTTTCAGTTCCTCTTCTTCTTCTACTTCATTTTTTGTTTTTTTTTGTGTTCAATTTTGTTGTTTTGTTGAGCTACTAAATCAAAACAATGCCGGGCACAGTCGGAGCCACATGCCACCTGGCCGAGTGGCAGCTGCAACCAAATCGCACTGACAGCATTCAACGTGGCCAAATCCAAAGTCAGGAACAGGCGGAAGCGTGGAGAGGGGGGGGGGGTGGGAGGGGGGCAGCTGATGAGCCTGACAGCAGCGTTGACAATGCCGCTGCCTGTGACCCAGTTTATGGCGCCGGGCCAGAGAGTTATGGCATTAGCCGTTGTCCCTTGCTCTCCGGAAGTTGCAACACATAACCCCCCCCTCCCCCCCCCCTGCCTGGGGCATGCCACAAAGTTGTCCCGGCATAGTCGGTGCCTTCGCTTGCATAGGGGTATTCCTGCTGATCGATGTTTATTTGCAGCTACTAAATTCCGATAACAATAAAATATGATTTTCTTTAGCTACGCACGGCAAACACAGCACAGCACGGCGAAGAACAACAAGTAAATACACAAAAAGAAATTAAGCAACCTGCCCGAAACAGTTATCCATTGAGAACCCAGCCAATCCTACCCGTACCCCTACAGCCGTCAGTTTGCTGGAAGCCAAAACCGAAACGTGGCCTGAACCAGAACCTGAACCCCAAATGGCAAAAACAAACAACGGCGCAAAAATCCAACAAAGCGCTGAGTAAATATTACAAAAATGTATTTTCTACACACACACACAAGGCGCACACACACACACACACACACACACACACGCACACACACTCCAAATAAAAAAATGGCGTATTTTTATATATATGTGTGTGTGTATATAAATAAATGGCAGACGTGACAAAAATGCTTAAGTGAAAAGTTACGAGCAAATGAGAGAGGTGTAGCTAGGCACAAGGCAGAGCGAAAGAGAGAGACAGCGAGAGAGAGAGAGAGAGAGAGAGAGAGAGGCGAGCGCGTGAGAGCAGCTACGGAAATCGCTTTCTCACCCACAGAGAAAAAAAAAATGAAACAAAAACAAACACAACAACAAGAGGTAAAAGTGTTCTGCCCAGGCATGCACGACTAGCAGATACCCTAACATATCAGCTGTGCTGCTGCTTCTCTTAGCCCAACTTCATGTCTGGAGTCTTGCTTAACTCGACTGTTCGTGGTTCGATCTTAATGTAACTTTCAGGGCTTCAATATGACACCCAACTATTTGTATATTCGCAGGCGCAGAGCTCTATCTGTTATGCTTGGCAAGGGCAGAAGTTTAACTATAAAGGGAATTCTTCTAAGTATCGATATTTATCGATATTACGTTTGACACAGAGGGATATACTAAGCTTTCTTATAGCTGAACAAGTTTTTGAATCAGAATTATATCGAAATTAAATTGCCTTTCTTTTTGTTTGTTTTCTTATAAAATTTCCCTCACATAATAAATTTTTGCTTAAGTTTCAGTCTTGACTGTAAACCGAAACATCAACTTTTGCTTTTGTTTTAAAACTGCAAGGAGTTTGGAGTTTGAATATTGGATTTGAACCAGCATGACTGCAAGGAAAACAACAATACAGAAAAAAATGTCAAGTGAGTTGGCAAAGTGACCGCGAAAGTTGGCATACCCGCCGCCGCATCGGCAGCCTGGCAAACAGTGGGCGCAAAAAGTAAAGTTCGCGTGCCGCCTCGCCTTCAAGTTCGGCTGTTTCTTACTTTTGCTTTTCTATTCCTTTCGGTTTGTTTGGTTTTGTTCACTTGCAGCTCTGCTTAATATTTTCTTGTTTACGCACGGCCCTTGTTTATCAGCCCCAAACCCAAACCCAAGCCCAAGCCCCTTCCCTTCCCTTTTCCCCTTCCCTTTTGCATTTCACTTACTTTTCACGCACGCCTGCTGCCGGCAAGCGATTTCCCGGCACGGGTTGAGCCGCGCACCAAATCGATTTCCGCTTCATTACCTAACTCCAGCCACGACCCACCCACCGCCCACCGCCCACCCAGCTACCCCTTCTAGGCCAGCCTTCGCACCTCCTAGTGCTTGTCTGTCTGCCTTTTCGTTGGACTCGAACCGTATCAATCATCTTTCGAGCGGCAGAGCAAAAATAAGATGTTCCATCTTCCGCCTGCAGCCTCCAGCTCCCACCCAGCTCCCACCCAAACTCCACTCGTATGTCTGGCACAGTGGGGCGCACTCTACGCAAATTGTTGATTTCTTTGTTTTGTTTTGTTTCATTTTGTTTACCACCCAAAACCTTGACAAGAATCCAGCGCACGCTCCATTTTTGGGCGCTCTTCATGTCATTTCTCAAGTTTGCGCCACATTTTTCAAGTGTTTGCTGTCTTTCGCATCAATTTCTTGACTCTCGGCCATATATTTTTGTTTCTTTTCATTTTGTTTTTTTTTTTTTTTGTATCATGGTCGACCTCGAGCCGACAACTCAATTAAATTGCCAGCCAAACCGCGCCAAAGGAAAAGCGTTAAATATCTATAAATATTGCGCAAATCCATAATTGCATTTGTTTGACAACGCTTCAGTTGCACTTCGAGGCCCAACATCAAAAAAACAAGTAAGTCAGGAGCTCCCGACTAGGGGATACCCTGAACCCTCTTCTTCCAACATCAAATGCATATATATATTCTATTTTAGAAGCTATATGTCAAGTTTGCTGACTCTAGCTCTTATTATTTACCAAAATTGCCCAAAAAACAGGATATCGATATCGATTTTTATCGATTGCTTGGAGTAAGTTATCGATTATCGGAAACAAACTCGATCTGCGCGGGAACTAGGAGCACCTACATCTAAAATGTCTCTAGCTCTTATAGGTTCTGAGATCCTTGCGTTGCGGACGGACGGACGGACATGGCTAGATCGACTCGGCTATTGATGCTGATCAGGAATATATATACTTTATGGGGTCGGAGCTGCTTCCTTCTGCCTGTTACATACATTTGCATTTTGCACAAATACAATATACCCTGTTTACCCATTTTTAATGGGTTCAGGGTATAAAAATAGCAAGTGCGGCTGTACTCGCCCAGCAGATACCCTAAGTTCCAACTATGTGCACTGCACAGCGTGCTTTCCCATAGCCCCCTTCTGTGAGAAAGGTTCTTGCTGAGCTTCGGTCTTAATAGTCCGATCTTGTTGAAATTTTCAGGTTATCTGAATGGTATCTATATACCAGGACCTAAGCTTAGTGCGTATTTATCAAAGCTATGAAAGTGTAAAGTTTAGAATAAAAGGGCTTTATCTTGTGCAGACCCTGTCAAGTTCAGCTTAAATCTTCGTTCCGATCGGCAATATACATATATAGTTTTTATGATCCGATTAGTTAGCTACAACCAGTATGCCCCACTTAACCGTTTCGAATGGGCTTATGATTGAATAATATTTATTTCTACATGTATTTCTTACGTTTGTACAAATATGCAAATATGTTTCCCAAATCGCTTTCGCCGCAATTTCGCCAAATAACTGACTCCATTTAATTTCCATGGACTAACAGCAACAGGAGTACATTTTAAATTGGGTTAATGTGTTTTCTGAGCACTCAGAAAGTTTTAATACAAATTGTTTTCAAGACCCGGGAAAAAAAAACATGTGCACAATTCGGGTTGTTCCACGTAGCGAAAACTCCCATTTGATTGCATACTTTTGTGCGTCAAATGTTAAAGCTATACAAAATGCAGTCGCAAGACATGCACGAGAAGCAGATTAATACACGAAATTGAATTGTTGTGCGGAGAAAACGTTTGCTGGAATGCCCCTAATATGCTGCTTGTTGCAGGCAAATATTCTTGGAACAACCCATTTCAGTTATTTGAAGCATACGCAAAATAATAATTCATGCATTTATTTCTTTCAATTTCACAACAATTTCAAGCCGAAATTCTCGCACCTTGACATTGGCGAAATGCTGGCGAAAACGTTTTTGATGCCAAGCAATTTTCTTGCTTTTTGTTTTCTCTCCTCTTTTTTTTTGCAAGAGATTTCATATGCACACGCGTCTTTTTTGTCTGTGGATTTCGTTGCATTTCCACTTCAATTTGAACGTGCAATGTATTTTTAAGCACTCGCCCGAGCGGCGCACGGCTGTTGGCCGTTAATGGGGGCGTTGCCAAAGTGGGCGTGGCGCAATGCATGTTGCTGCCGGCAACAATTGCCAGTTGCAGCTGCAACAGCAACAGCAGCAGCAGCAGCTGAAACAACGATCATCACAATGATTGTGTGTGTGTGTGTATTTTTTTGTGGCACAGTTTTTGATGTGGTTTTTACCAGTGTGTGTGTGTGTGTGTGCGGTCAATTATTTGTTGCTACTTTATAAACTGCGGCCTGTTGTTGCTGCTGTTGCCGCTGTTGCCGCTGTTGCTGTTGGCCAGCGAAAGTTTCAACAGCAGCAGCTCATAAATTGACCAGAAAACTGAGTGGCTGCAGCTTTGCACAGTTGCCCACTTACATTGTGGGCGTGGCAGCGGGCAACTGGCAACTATGCAGCTGTATTGCCGCTTGTGCAACAAGCCTTAAACCAGCCCCGCCTCTGTCAAACCCGCTTTGCTATTAGGTTTAAATGCCTATACCCTGTAACCGCAAAGAGCAGCATGCTCACCTTTAGATCGAATTTGACGCCAGCAGCTTCTGGTGCCACTGATTCGATTCGAGTTTAGCTTTCCTGGTTAAGTAAAGTTGTAAACTCTCGCTCGAACCGGTTCGCTTTTCTTAACTAAACTGTTTCACAGCCTTGGCAGCTGCTAGTCGAGCACTTTCCAGTTTCCACTTGCACATTGCTATTTGTTATTTTAATTTTTATTATTGCTTTCTCTGCTCTCCAGAAGTTTCTAAATCGCAACGCAAAGGCAGCCAAGGGGGCGGCTACTGTGCATTGCTTTTATAAACTACAAAGGGCTGCTTGCTCTGTAGCATGCGTTGAAGGGGGAGAGGGAGGGGAGAGGGAGTGCAGGGGTGGGGGCTGGCTTAAAGTGTGTAAGCTAGTTAGATGGATGTTGCTGTGTAGTTGGCCACATGGCAACAGCATCAGGTTACACGGCGCTGCTGTCAAGCAACATGGAATGCAGTATATGTACAAAAACAAATATTCTTACACATGTCCGGACTTTAATGCACGTAAATTTATTATGAAGGGTAGAAAGTGGGCGGGATGGGCTGATTTAAAAGGTATTTGTTACATGCCATAGAGCTGAGAGCTTGTTCATCATTTCAACGCAAAGTTTGTTACTTTAATAATTAAGGTAAACCGATAAATTTGTGGCTTGTTGCAATACTCGACAGATAAACATTTACTAAACCGTTTAAGAGTGTCGATAGCTCTAAGAGTATCGATATGCCAATAATTGAAGGAGCGTTTTAACTTACACAAACTATCGATAAGTTGAGGAGTTGTCAATAGTCAATCGATTAATTAAGCATCGATATATCTAGAATAGGTCGATAACATAGGCTAACATAGACATATGATTGATCTATCATTTCTGATGTTAAAAGTATCGATATATCGATATATAGAGAAGTAATCAGAAATTAATCGATTTTACTAGCACAATCGATCGATTGTTGGATAAAAAGATAATATGCTTGGTCGATTAATACATAATCGATATACATAATTCATATGGATACATTTAGGATCTTAAAACGATAAATCGATAAGATTAGGACAATCGATTACAATAAAATGCTAGATATACCCAAAGACAAGGCTGTTTTTAATAATATATCGATAGTATATCGATTGATAAATCATTTTTTCTGCATTAACAGTCAACAGATCGATATATATTAATCGATAGTAAAAGCACAATTTGTAGATATATAAGCAGTTATAACATTTAATTTTTCAGCCTTTCTCTGCGATTCTCAAAATTGATAAGCATTTGAACCAATAAATTATGTTAACCTGGCCCACTCAACGCGTGAGCCAGCGCCTAACTGACAAAACGGCGCACAAATCATAGAACTTAAGAACTTGTCAGCCGTCAAGGCGCAAGGGGCAAGGGGCCACTGGTTCAAAGGTAGGCGCAAGTATTAACACCTTTGGGTGGCATAAATCGTAGACATGGGCCATGGCACACGCTGTTGGCAGTTAAGTGGCTAGAACTAAGCTGGCAATACGTCAAACCGCTGGAGTTTATTAAACCGAATGTGGCAAATGAGAGGCTTTTGGCCATTTTCTATTAAGTGCCAAGCGTTGAATTTACAGCCCCGATGCGTGGCTGGGACCGGCCGATGGGGGCAGCAACAATAAATAACGCAGCAGACGAGCCCGGAAATGAGTGCCCACCTTATTCCTCCCCTCCCCATAGTCAGTCAGTCAGTCTGGCTGCCATGTGGCATGCGGCATGCGGCATGCGGCATTTGGTATGTGGCAAGGGAGAGGTGTAGGCCAGGAGCTCAACTTCAATCTGCAGCCTTTGCGAATTCTAATTAAAATTTAATTGTTTACACTTTGCGACAACAAACGGAAATGGCAAAAGGAAGTGCGCTTCGAGTTCAGGCTCCCAGCTCCAGTTCCAGTTCCAGTTCATGTTCCAATTCGAATTCCAGTTCCAGTTCACAGCGCCACAGTTGCCCGTTGCCAGTTCCATTAGCCTAAACATTGTTGTCGTGACCGGCGCGTTTAATTATCTCAGTGCCTGATTTACATGGCCAACAGCAAAGTTTACAACACAAACAACAGCTACCGACTGGGCGTTGAGTAGGGGGCGTGGCCTGACCGCCTAGCTGACTGCCTGGCTGCCTGGCTGGGTCGAACGTGACTCGCATGCCAATTGAATGCTTATCAAAGTGTATTAAATTCATAGAAATTATGACGCGCGGCCGCCAAAAGTTGCCCGCGAAGATGTTCGACAGGCGACACAAATTGTGTGGCCGCGTGGGCGTGGGCGTGGCCCGCCAGGCAACATTGTGTGCTTAAGCATTTTATTGTCTTTAAGCTTCATTAAGTCAAATGGTGCAAACGTTTAAGTCGCTCACAAAAGCCAGCGACAGCAGCAAACGCGGCAGCAGCCGCCACAAACAATGCCAACGCGGCGTATGAGCAACGCGCGACGCATTAAGTATACGCCACATTGTACATGCTGCGACAGTGGCCCAACAACACAAAAGCCAACTGGGGACGCGGCCAGCTAATCCTTCGCTGGCGTGTTGCCAGCAGCCGCCGAACAATGCCAACAAATAGAAATCAACTTGAAGCCAATTTCAAAATAAAAGTTCAATTGTTCGAATTGCAAAATAAAATAAAAATAAAATAAATGCAAATGGTTTGACTAGAGATCAACACAGCACGAGGAAGCTGAAAGTTTAGCCGAAACTTAGCTTTGCATCGAAAGTTGGACCAGCATACGTGAAGTCGCTGGTTCAA
The DNA here is from genome assembly GCF_003285875.2 of Drosophila novamexicana. Taxonomy (NCBI): domain Eukaryota; kingdom Metazoa; phylum Arthropoda; class Insecta; order Diptera; family Drosophilidae; genus Drosophila; species Drosophila novamexicana. The sequence continues at coordinate 825,711 of NW_020824860.1, read as the reverse complement.
ATCGCCCAGAAATTGTATTATTTACAAAGAGAATAAGTTAATAATACACAAAAGATAAAGTGCCTGGAAGCTGAAAGTTCATCGAAAGATGGACCAGCATACGTGAAGTTGCTGGTTCGAATCGCCCAGAAATTGTATTATTTACAAAGAGAATAAGCTAATAATACACAAAAGATAAAGTGCCTGGAAGCTGAAAGTTCATCGAAAGTTGGACCAGCTCGCGTAAAGTCGCTGGTTCAAATCGCCCAGAAATTGTATTATTTACAAAGCGAATAAGCTAATAATATTATGAGACATATATAAAATAAATGAAAGATGTATGCCAGGCACATTGAGCATTAGGTTCAGGGTTTGAAGCCCGTTTTCAGCATTATACCTTCAAGCCGGGCGTCGCCGGGTATTTCGTCTACAAGCTTATAAAAACTAATTATAATAATAAAGCGCTTTTCAGGAGCTTGCCCCAGCTTATCTAATAGTCTCCTCCTGTCACCTAACTGTCGAGCACTCTCTCTCTCCGTATTTGCGCCAACTCATGATGATTATGCGCAAGCAACGAGTTTTATTGGGTGCGTGTCTATTTTATGAACTCAATTTAAATACATTGGTTCACAAGTAAGTATCTAAGTCCCCGTGTGAACCACATCCGTTGTCATATGTGGGCCACCTGGTAATTAAAAAGTTGTCGCTTGCCGCTAAACGCGAATTCATGAGAACGAAATCGAGTTAAAGTAAATTAAATTAAACACAAAACTTTTCAAGGAGCCGCCAACGCAACAAAGGGAGAAGCAGCAGCAGCAGCAGGAGCTGAAGATAACGGATGTGGCTTAGAGCAGGGGGGGGGGGGGGGGGCGAAAGAGTGGGACGACACAATTCTGGGCGCCCATTTCGTTTATTAAGTTTTGGATGCCCGCCCAACGCTCCGGGACAAAAGTCAAACCACGCGCAATTTTAGTAAATTAGAAAAAGGGCAAGTGCTGCGCGTAGACACCGAGGGGGGGGTTGTCAAATTGTCGCGTAATTAAAATTGAATCAGTGTTTCCAGTGAAATTGGGTAAAAACAGAGCTATAAAGTTCGCGTGAGCTGCACCGGGCGAGGGGGGGGGGACTAGTCTCGGAACTATAAAGGGGAACTAGCCCGGAAGTGGATAAAGGAAGCAGTTGACTAGAAAGAGCTAATTACGTTACTAGGAAAAGAGCCAGTTCCGGAACTAGGTCGATGAACTAGTTCAGGTTTTGGATAAAAATTTGAAACTAGTTCCAAATCTAGAGGAACTTATTACGTTTCTAGTCAAAGGAGCTAGTCTCGCAACTAGAAAGGCAAACTAGTTCCAAAGCTTTAAAGAGAAACTAGTCCGAAAGTGGTTAAAGTAACTAGTTGAGTGACTAGAAAGACCTAGTTGTTACTAGGAAAAAGAGCCAGTTTCGGAACTTAGTAGGTGAACATGGGATCACTAACGTTACTAGTAAAAGGAGCTAGTCCAGGAACTAGAATGGAGAACTAGTTCCGAATAAAGGAGAAATTGTTACAAACTAGAAATGGGATAAAGTAGTTATGTTGTTGAAAAAAGGAACTAGTTACGTTTTTGGAAGAAGGAACTAGTTACGTTCATGTAGAAAGGAACTAGTTCCGGAACTAGAACGCGCAACAAGTCACCACAGAATTTAAGACTAACTCTACTTGAACTGGAACTAAAACACGAACGAGACACTAACACCTAGGTTTTCTTGATAAATGAACTGGTTCCGGCAGGCAAACTAGGCAAACAAGCTACGAAACCAGTGCACATCTCGCTGGAACTGGGACCGAACCAGACTAATAGCTACTTAAGCTCAGCTTTCAATCACTAACAACCACTAAAACTACAGCCGAACTAGTTTATATCAAGCTCAAAGAGAACTGGAACTATTAGTAAAACTGCCTGAAACTAGTTGATCAGCTCAGATGATTCGAGTTCAGCAGCTGCTGCAATGTAATTAGCTTGAACTGGAACTAACACAATTACATTATGAAAACAAATCAGTGGCAAATGCAATGAACCAGCTATCAATGTAACTGGTTCATTTGTCGAACAGTTTGTGATTGGGATCCTCGAGAAGTTTACCAATGTTCCCCAGCAAGATTTGGCATATGAACGGCAGCGCAAAGCTTATCAAGCACTGCCAGTTGAACTGATCGTATCCAAACATAATCTCCAAGGTCCAAAGCACAAAGTCCAGGGTCAGCACGAGGCTGCTTATAGAAATCCAGGGTCTCATACACTTGGGCTTGTTCTGCATGAAGAAAGAAAGAAGAAATGAATGTGGCCTGGTATTATATGTAGAATATAGCGAGAGAGAGAGAGCACCCACCAGTAGAAGGCCAAGAAAGAGCAGGAACCAGCAGAGGAGCATGAAAAAGCTGCCGCAGATGCGCATTTTGCGAATGACCGAGTCGCGTATGCCGCGAAAGACACGAACACGCCACATGGTCAATGGACGGCTCTTGATCAGCTGGGCGCGCAGGAACTGCATGAGCTGGTGCAGCTGCGGAGATGGGAGTGCATTGGTACATAGAAAGACATATGCAGTATGCACTTACCAGGCCGAGAAAGCTGTAGATGAGAAAGAACCAGTAGAACCAGGGGAACCAGTCCTTGATCAGACGCTGGACCACATACTCGCGACGTTGTTCCGCATTTCGTGTATGCCAAATGGAGAATACCTCCAGGCTCAGATAGCGCTGCAATATTTCATTCCAAGCCTCTTGCAGCATGCGAAACTCATCCATTTCGCTGGCTTAATAAAAATACAAAATAATTGAGTGTAAAAAAGAATAAATCAAATCGATTAACTCGAGACTTTCGGACAATTTTGTTTGGCTTTTCGAAGACGAAATCTTACTAAAAATCTGTTAACTTTCGCATGGAAAACAATGCCTACTCACGTTCGCATCGGCCAGGTGTCAGGCAACTTATATCATCATATTCTATTATGGGAATTCGAACTAAAGCGCCACCTGTTGCCTAAAAAGTAAGTTGAAAGCTTTTCCTAAAAGCAACCCGAGCCCGTGCTCGGTAAAGTGGTTAACCAGCGAGAGGTCGCCGGTTCAAATCCAACAACAATTCTCAATTTTTACATGTGTTTACTTTATTTGTTTTTTTATTCACATAGAAAACGCAATATTGATAAACTAAAAGAAACGAAAACATGTGGAATATGAATTGTTGTGAAAATTGTTTTTTTTCTTTTCTTTTTTCATATGGAAAATGAATAGATGTGAAAATTGTTGATTTTTCTGCGACAATGGCCGCAAATTTATGGATCAAGCGAACGTGAAGACAAACATGATATATATTTTTGGCTTACCCGAGCAACGCCGGGTACTTTAGTGCCATTTACAATTAAACTAGTTGAAATATTTTCAACCAACCGCCGAATGTGGTTAAAACTAAAGCCAGCCCCAAGTGGAGCAACTCTCAAACGGATGTTGTGGGCAAACGTGCGATTCTAAATCCTTGGAACTGGTTGAACCACATGAATTAAGTCTGGCAAATGGATTGAAGTTGAGTTGAGAGTCCTTTGATGGGTCGTTTCAGTTATTTGTTGCGATTGGGAGCCGGGCAACAAAGTAAATAATGGAATGGCCGCAAAAATGCTGCTCGCTGCTCGTACTCTGTGCGGCAAGGGCAAGGATTACGTCCAGCCCTGATGATGAGCACAATGATGAGAAGGATAAGCACGGCCGAGATGGTCCGCCAGCTGATAAGGTTGTGTGTCCTGCTGCCGCTCCCGCTCCTGCTCCTGCTCCTGCTGCCGCTCCTGCTCCTGCTGCTGTCATTTGCGGTTGCTGCTGTTGCTGTTGCTGGTGTGGTTCATTGGTTTTTGATTGTGTGTTGGCTGCTTTATTTATTTATAGCTACGAAATCGGAGCTGGGACTTGGACCCGGACCCGGACCCGGACCCGGTCTCAGACCTGGATGTAGCTTTCATAAAATATTATAACTTGTTTTACGCCCAGGCTGATTCTGGTCGTAGCCGACAAGGGGGGTGGGACAGCGGCGTCTGCAGCCTGCGCTCCGAGCAAAGTTAAATTGCAAACAAGAAGAAGAAGCAGCATCAGCAGCAGCAGAAGAAGAAGAGCAGAGCAAGTCGACGTTGGGATTCTTGTGGCGCAGTTTGCTCGCTTTTTGTATAACTTTTGATTAATAGAGCGAGCGACTGCAAGAGGGGCAGCTGGCAGTCGGGCAGGCGGTAACAGGACTCGGCTCCTGGCATAATTGCGCCACATGCCCAAAACAAAGCAACAACAGCAACAACAACAACAACAACAACAACAACAACAACAACAACAACAAGAGGAACCACAACGACAGGCAGCAAAACAGAAAACCTGAACAACCTACAAGTCCAAGTCGAGCTGCTTGAGTACTTCGACTGCTGCACATGACAGGCAACTTGCGCGGCGAAGCTCGTACAAAAAAAAAAAACAAAAACAAGAAGAAGAAAACCTACGTAAAAGTGCGCCAGCCTGGCGTGCCCGACTAGCAGATACCTCTGAGCCAAGCCGACGCTACAAACACTTCATACACAACCTCTGCGCTTATCTTCCTGCTTGCCCACAGCATCTACGGTAAATGCATTATTGATTAACTTCATTCCGATCTGTCTTCAATAAGGCATACCAAATTGTGGCAGGCTTTACCTTAACAAATTAGTTGACATTAGCTCTGTTCGCGAATAAGCGAAGATATCCAAGAGGTGAAATATATTCTATTTATATATCCCTTCAGAGAATCCACATAACAAATTTGTTGAATTTTGCTTAAAAACTCTAACTCCTAATCGATATTTATCGATATTTATCGATCTCTTGAAATTGGAAGAAGATATCGATAAGAAAACATGATTAACTTGTTCTGCTTATCATGAAGAAGAATATATGTTGTAGATGCCGATATCATCTGAAGTTAGGAGAAGTTTTCCTCTGCTTGTTTGCTATTTATCGATATTTATCGATATATTATAACAAGAAAGAAGGTATCGATAAGAAAAACATGTTAAACTTGTTCTGCTTATCATGAAGAAATATATATATAGTAGATGCGAAGATCATCTGAAGTTAGAAGAAGCTTTCCTCTGCTTGTTTGCTATTGATCGATACTTATCGATCTCTTGAAATTGGAAGAAGATATCGATAAGAAAAACCTGATTAACTTGTTCTGCTTATCATAAAGAAGAATATATATTGTAGATGCCGAGATCATCTGAAGTTAGGAGAAGCTTCCCTCTGCTTGTTTGCTGTTTATCGATATTTATCGGATTGTTGAAGATTTCGATAAGAAAATATAGCTTGTTCTGCTTATCATATAGGAAAGCATATATTGCCGAGATTAACTTAGCTCTACGTTCTGGCTAAAGAGCAGCTTCCTTCTGGCTGTTTGAACACAGTTATTATACCCTTTTAAGCCCAATTTCAATGGGTACAAAAACAACTTTACTTACGCTAAATTGATTCTCCTCAAAACTAGCGGAAAGCACTGCGAGGGGGCTGGGGTCGGGGCGGGGCCGGCGCATAGGCGCCAGTTTAACAGACAAATGCACTTATGCAACAGCTTTGCATTATTTCAATGCACTTGATCAAAAAATATGCAAACCGAAATCTTATTCCCTTTTATATTTATTTTATGCCAATTTTTTTTTGTTTTGGTTTGACTCCCAAAAGCTGCTTGTTCTACATTGTGTGGGCCATATGGCAACAGCCGTATGAAATTTGAGCGAGTTTTCAGCGCAAAATGCCGCACACCCCGTACACCTCGCACACCCCTCGCCTTGAACAGCAAATTGTGGGAAAACTTGGGCTGTCTGCCAAGCTGTTTCAGTTTCTGGCGTGCAAAATGCAGGGAAATAATGTGCTGCTTGTAATCGAAACTGAAACTCATCAAAAAAAAGAAAAAAAAATTGCTGCAAACAAAAAGCATGTGTAGGGCTTCATCATAAATTAGTTGCCTGATACTGATATTATTTGCTGCAGTAATTAATATATTTTCCTTTCAGTTAAATATTAATGCCAGTCAACATTTTGCATTTCGATAGATTCCCTTTAAAATTGAACTCAGTTACCTTAAAGAAATTCCTTAGCTGTTTACCTTTCCCCCCAGCCAACTCGCCCGTGCTGTTAAAACTTGCTGCGCAGAAATCGATAAGTTATCGATAGCACATGTCTGTGTCCGCTTTCACTTGAGTCTGGAATAAACTTAGTTTGCAGTTGATTTGTTATCGATAGGTAGTAATTGCCTTGCTTCGATAACTAAATTAGTGAAATACTGAGCAGTTAATGTGTTATCGATAGGCAACAGCTGCTTAACTGAAATTCTCCCCATAATCTGCTTTGATTATCGCACTATTGCCATGTCTGAACTTATGCATCAATAGCTCACGCTCAGCACGTTCGTACGCTTCTCTACTATCAATTGGCATTTAAACAAATTAAAAATCGATGGGCTCAAAAAAATTGTTGGCCAAAAATCGATTTGTTTTCAAAGTCAACCCTTTCTGATGAGGATTTTTTTTATCACGGCTAAATATTTGGTCCGATTTTGGTATTTAATACTATTTTGAACTCGTAAGGATCTGTACTATCGAAATTTTGACCCAAATCAATCAAAAGGCTAGGGGTTGCATCACGTTTTTTTCTCAAAACTTGTTGATGACTTTTTCTTGAATATTTCGGGTAAATATTGCCTGATTTTATAATGTTATAGCTTTTTGAATTCGTTTGTATTCCTACAATCAATTGACATTCAAACAAATAATAAATCGATGGGTTTTCTTACGCCGATATGTTATCGATAAACTGCGATAAACTACAATTGAGTGCAGTAAATCGATAAGTTATCGTTTGTTCGAGAGACTGTGTTCGATATCAAAGTTCGTTCGATTGTTATCGATAAACAATGAGAGTTAATTAAAAAGTGCAAGTATTAGCGCAAATGTGCATATTGAATAATTGGCGAAATTATGCAGGAATCAGAGTTGGGAACACGCCAGCTGAATGAAGGATTGACTGACAGACTGACGGACTGACGGACGGACGGACTCTTCGACAGAGCAACTGCAATTTGTTGCAAATGATACCATTGACAGCAACTGGCAAAAGCAGTTGGCTGTTTGAGGGGCAACTGCCACTGTTACTGCGCAGCGTGAGAGAGATTTGACTTGGAGATTTAACGAGTTGATTTGTTTTCGTTTTGCCGTGTGGCAATTTAATTGCGTTCGGACTGTTGCCATGGCCAACTGCAGCTGTGCAAACTGTTTTAATGACTTCCCTCAAGCTGAGATCAAGTTTTAAGCAGGTCGCTAATAAATTATCCCTAAATTGTAAGCCCAACCAGATGCCATCAGACATGCAGGCTCAAAGACTCTTAGAGTGCCGGTTGCCGGGCCACATGCCAGCACAGAGATGAATCCCAAGCCCGGCCAGATACTAACGTGTATGTGCATGCATGTCTATGTCTATGTATGTGTGTATCTATCCCTGCCAGCAGGGCCAGGCCACGCCCCCAGGTAGACAAAGTTGGCAAGTGCTGGGCACGAACGAAAGCTTAGCAAAAATACTTTTATAATAATCTTTATGCCACGATGTTTTTGAGGCGGCAACCAAATAAGCATATAAGAGTGCATAGCTAGCAAATGACTGACTAGCAGATACCCTGGTCTCAGCCTCTGTGCTTCTTCCATATATGGCTAATGCATGCCCAAATAACTTCGGCTGCTTATTGTTCGATTTTAATAAAAATTTCAAAGATTCAATATGACATCGAAATGTTTTTGCATATCAAAGCGCAAGGCTGTAGCTTTCCCATTTGGGGGAATATTGGATGAATTATACATAAAATTATTGATGTTCCAACAAAAACCTGCTTTATCTAGCTCACATAAGTCTCGAGCATAAGAACCTGCCCTAAGATCTATATTTATAGATCAGAGATATTGAAAAACGAAATGATAAGCTTGTGCGGTTTATCATAGAATTTATATTCCGAATTAAAGTTAACCAAATTTTGCATATTCCTGACAGATCAAGATTTATACACATATTTTCTTCGGGTCGCCGGGGTCGGGTGGTCGGGGGGGGGGGGGATGCTGCCTTCTGCCTGTTACGTAAATTTGCACAAAAACATTATACCCTTTTTACACGTTTACAATGGGCTGTGCATATGAAACCCCTCTTCAGGAAAAGGAAAACATCGAAAAACCAGCTAAACGAGCATAAACTCAAGGGTTCAAGCAGGGCAAGGTGTATAAGGGTGGGTTTGGCTGGGGCACAGGTTGTCGTAGTTGAGTACACTGTGATTTGTTGTTGTTGTTTTCCCTTTTTGCCGTGTCGTGCATATTTTTGCTTGGCTTTTTTGCTTTTATTAAGTCACAGCTTGCGCCCTGCCTGCCGTCAATGCAAAAGAAGCCCCGAAAACGGATTTTCAGTGTCTTTGTTTGGCAGATTATAGATTACAGATATTTGCTGTTGAATACAAACTAAGGTAGCCCGACTTAATGCAGCCGTCGCTTGTTCAAGACAAGGCCACAGGTAACGCTCGCTACAAAAGTTTCGTATCGATAAGCCCGATTAAAATTCCAATTGAATCCGAAATGGCTTCAAATTTGGCCCTTTATTTTTACAAATATTTTACTTATTTTTCCGATAATCGATATATATCGATATTAAAAATTCGGGTTATCTTCTTGATATGCTATACGATAATCGATTTGCTATAATACGATATACGATAATAATGTAATATCGATAGGCACGAATAAATCGAATTGAACGTTGGCTTAAGCTAAGTCCGAGTTGACTGGAATTTTGGGTTGTTATTTTCGGCATTATATCGGCATTCTCAACTTGATATTTCTGCTTAAGGATCTTACGGATCTAATTAAAAGTATCGATATATATCGATTAAACTTGGCATTTCGCTGCCTAAGAAGAGGTTCTCCTGATACTTGTGAAATGCTATGGAAAGAGTCTGCCTAGATACGAAATAAGTGTATATAAATATTCCAGCCCTTGCCCGAGAGCAGCTTCTCTTCGCAAGGGAAATAAAAGAATTTACGAAATTAGCCTGTCAAAAATGATTTAAAACACGCACAATAAAATGTATATACATATATAAATATATGTACATAAATATCTTTGAAATGTTCTATGGACTTAAAAGCAACTGGAATTTAGCATGCTTTGGGTTTTAAAATGTGAAAGCACGTTCTGCCTTCAATAGACCCTATATCAATATCATATCTTGAGATTCGTATACGCGATATGCCTTGGTCAATGTATGCTTATGTATGTTTGTTATTTGTTGTTGGCACTGGTCAAAAAACTCTTTTCGGCTATTTGAAGTCGGGTTTGTGTTGTTTTTTTTGCACCCTTGCGCCCATTCGAAGTGGTTCAACAATGGGTTTGATGGTTTCGAGCAGGTATATGTAACAGGCAGAAGGTGGCCTCTCCGAGTCTCTCATGCAAAGGAAAACATATGTCAAGATTTATGTATATATATATATATTATTTATATATATTTTTTCCCCATCGTGCTCTCCTGTCCATCCATTGTCGAAACTACGCCTATGTCGAGAAAAAAGAGAGTTATGACCTTGAACTTTGGTACACACGCACTTTTTCATGCCATATTTCAGCAATGTGAATTTCATAAGGATCGGACTATAGAAAGCATAGTTATATAAGAATTCATTGATCCGAAATGGACTGCTACAGTTGGAAGAAGCAGCACAATCGTTGCAGGGTATCTGCTAGTCGGGCCAGTCGACTCAAGCCCGCTTACATGGTTTTTTGTTATTCGTTTTTGTTATTTTTGGATGGAAAATGCTAAAAGCAAAGTTGGATTATTGGTACATGCTCCCCTGTGCTCCGTGTGTATTTAGGCGTGTGTGTGTGTGTGTGAAAAGATAATACAAATCTCTAGCTGGGCCTGAGTGCGTATATGTATATGTGTAGGTGTATGTGTGTGTGTGGGCGTGGCAACGGCGCCCAAAAGTTTATTGCCCCACTTCACGGCCAACATCTTCAGCCCCTCCGCCCCCGTCCCTCGGCCCCACACGCCACTCACTTACTAGCCAGGTGAGTTTTATATGCAATAATTTTTCTTTTTATACCCTGTACTCATGGACAGGCTAAGCAAGGGTTTAAGTTGCGCTTAAGTTTATGTAGATGGCGCCAGTGGGCAACTGCAGTGCCATAAAGTGCCCAGCCCGAAGACCCTTTTCACATACGGCTCTCAAACTTGATGTGTGGCTGCCATTCTGACCAAATCTCTGCTCAGTCAGAGCTAAGCCAAAGGTCTTATGAGCCACATGCTTGATAGATTAGAGTTTATTGCAAATTCAAATGGATATCGATTCAGAATTAGATACTTTGAGTAACTATCGATATTTTGATCGGTTTGCTGTAGAGACTATTGCCTAGGGGAGATATAGATAAATATAAATATTTATATTCTTATGGATATCGATTAAGCATTCGATACTTTAAATATTAATCGATATTTCGATAGGTTTTCTTTACACAAGCTACGCCTGATGTAGATGTATTCATACATATATAAGGATATCGATTAAGCATTCGATACTTTGAATAGTTATCGAATATTTTGATCGGTTTTCTGTAGGGAGTATTGCCTGGGGGAAATATATTCATATATGTTATATATATTAATATTCGTTAGTGTATCGATCAAGCATTCGATACTTTGAATAGTTATCGATACTTAGATTGGTTTTCAGTAGAGAGCAATGCCTGGGGGGAAATATAGACATATATATATTTATATTCTTACGTATATCGATTAAGCATTCGATACTTTGAATAGTTATCGATACTTGAATAGGTTTTCTCTACACTAGCATCGCCTGGGAGAGATATATTCATGTACAGGGTATCTTAAGGTTCATCTCAATGCTGTCTTGCTCATTTTTTTGGGTTCGTGTGCGGCAGGCGACGCCGTGAGTTGGATTTAATAAATTCTAATGTTTGCTTACCGTGGCCGAAAGGCTTTCAACCTGTAACCGCACAGCCCTGGCCAGCGTAGGCGGAGCCGGGCACGAGAGGGCGTTCGAGTGGGTGTGGATGTGGGCGTGGGGTCAAGGGGTCAACGGGCGGTCTAAGGCTGCCGTGCGAGTAGCTGCTGCAGCTGCAGCAGATTTACTTTTATTGCAAATTGCAGCGCCGCAGGAAGGATGCGTCCTGCACTTACACACACTCAGACACACACCCAGACACACATGTGGACACATGCTGCTGGCAGCTGAGATGATGTAGACATTCAAATGAATGAGTGTTGCAACAACTGGCAGCAGTCCAGGGCCAGCTGGGCAACCAAATGGCCGCTAGGCCAGGGGAGTGATGGGAAGGGGAGAGGCGCAAGACTTTTCCTCTCTAAGCAGCTCCGAGTGCTGCACAAATATTTTGCCATGTTATATACCCGAAACGCATTGAATATGTTTAAAATGGCGTATAATGGAGGCAGATATTCCCACGCGGCAGCAGGTCCAGCTAGATATGTCCCGATCTCCGAGAGAGACTCGATGTGTAAAGATGAAGCTTCTGTCAAATCATCGATAACTGTCCACGCAGACAAGATCTCGATAAATATCGATAAACGATTAATTATTGTAGCTCGAGTCACGAAACTCGATATGCAGCTGCCCGTTTAGTCTACAGAGACAAGAAACATTTCATAAGAGCTAGAGACTGGAAGTATAAAGATGAAGCTTCTGTCAAATCATCGATAACTCTCGCCAGGCAAGACAAGATCTCGATAACTAACGATAACTCGAGAATTCTTGTAGCTCGAATCACGAAACTCGATATGCAGCTGCCCGTTTAGTCTATAGAGACAAGGACAGAGCACATTTCTAACGGAAGCTGGAATATTAGCAAGGGCTAGGGCATCTGCTAGTCGAGCACTGCCAACTGCCGAGCATCGATTGCTTAGTTTTTCTTTTTTTTGGCTAGCCAGACAGACAGACAACAGCTGGGTGTAAGAAGAAGAGGCCATTGGAACTGGTCAAGTCGTTGCCATTTTAATTAGTAAAAGGATTTATCCGAGGGCAGACGGCGAATGGGCAGCTGCATCCAAAGCAGAACACAGCTGCCTGCAATTTTGTTAATACCTATTTGTATGGTCTTGGGCAGTTGGGTGCACTTTAATGGGAAGAGATGGCGGCTGAATGAGTAGCTAGCGCACCCAGGTCCAGGGCTTGTACCAGTTGCGAGGGCTACGCTCATTGGAGTTGGCCTGCATGTATGGCGCCGGCATCGCTTTGGGCGTCGCGACCGGCAGCTGTTGCCGCTGCCGCTCCTCCTCGGCCAGCTGATCGATATGCTCCTGGGTGGCCAGGCCGATGCACTGCCGGTACTCGTCCATCGCATCGAAGCACTGGAACGACTGCTGTCGATGCTTCTGCAGGCAGCGCAGCAGCTGCGTTGCGACGCCCGTGCAGGGCATTTGCGGTTCCTCCTTGAAGTGGCGCTTTGTGTGCTCCACCAGACGATCGAACTCCAGACAAATCGCCTCCGGTGACCTGGTGGATATAAGACACAATGTAAGACCCATCCTTTCCCTCTCCCTCTCCCTCCTCGATCGACTCACATGCGCTGTATGTCCTCTATGGCGCTGAGTACGCTGCCCTTTTTTGGCTTGGAGGGCATCACGCTCTTTGGCTGCGCCTTGGCCTTGCCCGGCAGCTCCTTTGGTGGCGGCGCCGCTTCCAGCATGTCTCCCATCAATATTTTGATTGGTCGTATTTGTTTTTGAAGTTCCCGCTTCCGCCAGAAAACTATTCCAAAAAGTTCTATGTATTTTGATTTATAGTTCGTGTATGTGTTGTGTTTTTTTTTTCTTTCTTTCTATAACTCTCGATATGACATGACTAGCTGTCGCTAGTGCAAACCGCCCACTTTTCCACTTTTCCACTTTCCACTCGACAATTCTCCCTGTCAACCCCGAGCAGAACGAACGCCAGATGGAAAGCGATTTCTCTTTTCTTCATCATGCTTTTATTTCAAGCTATTTACTGCACTCCACTGACTAGCAATTACCCGGCTTTGCGCGGCTTAAGCTTGGCTCACAGCCGTTGACTTCCATCTTCCAGTCAGGCGGGGTGAATTTTGCATAAGGTCCATAATACGTCTCAACTTTCACAGAGATCTTGGATATGTGCTTAAAATAAATCGAAATCGAAACAAAAATGTTTTTTACACTCGATTTTCGCCAATTTTCCACAAAAGCAGGTGGAATTTCCCAAAAACCATGACTTAGCTCTTCCGTTCGTATTTTTATCTTCCTAATCTTTGGCTTTAGCTTGAGTCGGGTAACTTTTGCAACGCCAGCCATCTATAATTCACTGAAGAGTTTGTCGAAACATAAGCAAGATGTCAGCAAGTGTGAGATGAAGATAAAGAAGAAGCAGCATGCAAGTGAAAGCTGTTTACAAACATTTCTCTCGAATGATGATAATGCCATAATAAATGCATTGAGGCAAAACTTTATTCATTTCATCAAAACAATATAATATGCTCGAGCACTTTATCATTATTGTAGCCCAATTTCTGAAGAATGCAGCCCCACCCTCCCTGCCCCAACCCAGACACACCAACAAGCTATGCCAGTGTTGTAAAGTTTTGTATTTTGAATTTTGAAATTTGGTTTAATTGCGCGTTTAGGCGCAAAGTTTTGTGTTAACGCCACAAAAGTTGAGCCGCAGCCCTGACGAGTCCCTCTTCAGCTTCTTGCTCTGCTTCTGCTTCTGCTTGGTTTTTCTTCCTCTTGACACTGTCAATTGCAGGCTGCACTTCATCATTTGGGGCGGTGGGTCAGACCTGGGTACCTGGTCGGGGCTCGGGGGGTGCAAAAAAAAACTTCCGACATAAACGAAACTCAAGAAGTTCATTTTGTTTGTTGTTGCGCTGAATTTCGTTATTGGAATTTTCATTGGCCACAAAAATACTTTTTCGATTAAACTTTAACGGCGCGTGAAATGCCCGGCACGCCCCAAAAGCTCAGCACAGTCCCAAATGCCAAATCAGAAAATGATTAATTGGAACATTTTGGCCAGACACTGAAAAACTCGCCTGACCCCCACCAAATGCCAAATGCCAAATGGCAATTAGTGCAAATATTTCACCTGACATTCGTAACGCTCTCGGGCATTGTAGGCCACACGAGGAATGCGAAATATCAAAGCACAAATTGCAATAAGGTTGGCAAAAATCGGCAAAAGGGGAAACTCGTTAACAAACCCGGTCGACAAAGGCCCAATTCTTCTTAGCCGCAAATTCAACGGATGTCAGCTGCAGCTAAACCGAAAACTGCAATTGCCAGCTGAACTTCTGGCCTAAAGCATTTGATACTCCAGCCCGTAACAGAACTTGGCCCAAATGCACCTATCCCCCCCTTGTCACGGCCCGCCCCCATCGGCAACACACAATCACAGCATAAGCTATAAATGAGTTTTCAGTTCGGTTCCAGCGCACAAACTGCATTAGTCTGTGAAAAGCTCATACTGAGCTGAGATTTGCATGCGTGTGTGTGTGCCGCAAAAAGGTATCTTTCGGATGCGTAGCACAGTCTACAGGCTAGAGCTTTGAGGTAATGCTGTGCTTGCTCAAAAGTTGAAAAAATATAAGAAATTACGACAACAAATAATATGATTAACTATATCTTGAATAAAATCATCTTATGATATATATATATATAAAGAACGTTTGTAGGGTATATAAAAAAATGTAAAAGATAATAAAAAAAAGGAAAGTAACGATATCTACGGCATGCCGAAGATTCAATGCCCTTTCAGACATGCTAAGTAAAAGTATCTTCGGAAAGGAGAATATTTTGTATAACGATGTTCAAGAATATATATATGCGCTGGGGTCGGAGGTCTGCTTCTATGCCTTACACATTCAATGGAAGATTTCTAAGGCTGTTCCTATAAGATCCATATAATATAGAGGCACGATTGGATAGGGACTTGCTATATATGCTATATGCTTAGGATATTGAATAATTGTGCATGAGTAGTTGCTTAGTTTGGTCACGATATTTTGAGAAGCAAACCAGTTGTTGATACAAGAACCTAAGCCTCGAGTCTCGCGGTTTCCACCCGCAACAGTGGAATATTTGTGGAATACGTTTGCATACAATTTCTAAGTTAAACAGCCAAACGACTTGAGATTCATTTTTTAAATAACTTATAAAATATCATAAGCTTCTAGTGTGAAAAAGTATCAGAAATGACTTTCTACAATAATCAGAACTGAAATGAATAAAGTTCTAATAAATGAGTTTTGATTCGATTCGAATACTCTTTTGTTTTATGCCTCAAGGGAAGAGGCCCTGCCATTTATTATATTCTTCGAAATTTCTGTTAGTTTTGGCTTGGAACAACCCATTTGTTCATATCGAACTATTTATTTGGGTTTTTAAGGCACATTTCGATACAAAATTGTGAGTTTAGTTAAACGAAGGACAAGTTTTTCCAAAAGAAATTGGCGTCAAGCTGTGAGACTTGCGCTCACAATTGCCATGGAAGGCATCAAGTTTAGACAGTTTTTTTTTTTTTTTTGTTGAAACAATTTAGTACAGTTGTGTCCAAAATAAATATGTTAGAGTGAGGTTAGCTGCTCGCCACAAATCCAAAACTGAATTGAAATATGTGTTGCTGCGATATGATATCATAATGGAACCATTCGTTGGACGAAGCACGTTGATGAGGGTATATGGCGAATGCTTTCAAGCAGGGCTTTCAACCGTCATCGGCCTATCGACGACCATGGGGTCCGGAGAGGCGGCGGCACTTCTCGTGGCGACAGTTGTGCACATAGGGATTCAGCTGATGGCGATGCCACCAGTGCAGATCGGGCGCGTTGCGCAGCGCCAACTGAAACTCCTGAAACTGGCCGAGCGTAATGAAGTTGCGCTTGGGGCAATGGGCATCATGATGATAATCGCAGAGCTGATCGTACACCCAGATGCGGCGATTGCAGTACCGTATATTGTTGTTATGCGAGGGTGCACGCTTCAGAAACATCTCGATCTCTGGCCGAAAGAGCAGACGGCCCAGTCCATTGATGGAGGTGTGCTGCCGCAGCTGGAGCAGCGCCTCGAGGGGAATGCTATCGAATCGAACGCAGCCGAGCAGCTGCTCGGTGTGGGAGCAGCGCGCCTGATAGTCATGATGGAGCCAGAGTATGACGGCGATCAGGACCTCCACCTCGGAGTTGACGCATATGTTGGGCGAGTCGAGCAGCGAGACAAGCGCATTGGGCCACAGATTGAGAAAGTCCTTGGTGCCGATCAGCGTGAGGAAATACTTGTGAACGCGCAACGTCTTGCGAAAGGGCACATAGACGTTCAGCTTGTGCAGGCCGAAGAACATATGAAAGCCGATCTCCTCGCGCGCCGTATACGGATCACGAAACTCGACCATGAACTGATCGATCAGCACCTGAATCTTCAGATACATGGCCGCCTTGAAGACGCTCATCAGCATCGGCGGCAGCACCACCTCGTTCGGCTTCGCCATCCACT
The DNA here is from genome assembly GCF_003285875.2 of Drosophila novamexicana. Taxonomy (NCBI): domain Eukaryota; kingdom Metazoa; phylum Arthropoda; class Insecta; order Diptera; family Drosophilidae; genus Drosophila; species Drosophila novamexicana. Next base: position 809,134 of record NW_020824860.1, on the reverse strand, counting down.
TGTATATGATCATAAATGCCTCGAGACTGACATCGCAGGCGGGCAGGCCGTAGGCCATGCCGTGCTTGCCGCGCGCAAAGAAATCGCAATTGTGCTGCAACAGCTCCAGATCGCATTGCACCTCGGTGGGGCCAATTATCACCGTCACCACATATTTGGGCTTCGGATTAACCTGGCGCACAATTGCCGCCGCCCGTTGCGCCTCCGCCAGCCGGGCGCGACGCTCGGCCATCGTTGTCGGCTGTACGTCCAAATAGAGGCGACGATACTGTTTGCCCAGCTTCAGTATGATGATCCTGGAGCGCGGTATGTGTATGTAGATCGGTTGCGGATTCGCCGGCGGGCACTGCTCATTACCACAGGACATGATCAAAAGCTTGTCGTTTGAAAACCTATGCGGAGACGTTCAAGAAATAACAATCAGAAAGAAAGAAAAAATAGCGCGCTTTGCTTTGGTTTTTGCATTCAAACATATGTACATTGCCTTACTTACAAGTCGAATAGAGGAATATTATTAGAATTCGTTCGGATTACGTCTGAATCGCACAATGACACAGCGTGAAAAAAGGTTCCGGCCCGCTGCCAGGGCTGAAGTCAACTCACAAACAGTGCTGCCCATTTGCTGCGAAACGTGCAGCCCATATCGATTGGCAAATCCTCGTTCGATTGGCTTTCAGCATTTACAATAGGTTAAATGCGCTGAAAAATACTTGAAGTACACGCTTCATATTGAAGTTAAGCTCAAGTTAAGACCTTAAGCGAACACTGGGCATAAGTTTTGGGTTTAACTAGAGCTCGAGACAGATTATATCGATACTTTTATTCCAATTAGCGTATCGATGTAGATTAGGTTGATTTGAAGCTTCAACAAATTCTTGCACTTATAACTAAATCAAAGCCTGGACTTGTTAGCATATTTGTCTATCGAATAATTTACTAAATTTAAACATAATTGCGCTCACACTTCGCACTCCGCAGCACGTGCCGCGATCATGTTCGAAACTAAAGATTATAATCAACATGAAAATCAAGCGGCAAAACTTTTAGACCGCCCCCCCCCCCCCCCCCCTATCCGACAATGCTAAACCAATACTCCACGTAATCCCTGGCAGTTTTTCATCCACAGGCAACTGCAGCTGCTGCCACGCCCATCACGACAAGTGGCTGTCCCGCGGGCTGCAGCTGGGCAAAGTCACAGCAGGCGCCAGACACGTTCCAACATGCTTGTGGCACGCGAAACAGCACAAAATGTCGTAACTCCGACCCGACTCTGGCTCCGGCTCCTGGTCCCGCTCCATTATCCCTTTCATGGTCTGCGCGAATTTTTCGCACATTCATTTTTCCTTGCATTTTGTTTTTTTTCTGCTTTATTTTTCAGCGTATAAATTTTTGTTCAAGTTGAAAAGTTTCACATACTCCCGTCACGTAATGCATGCGTGCGTGTGTGTGTGTGTGTGTGGGTGTCGAGTTACGCATGGCGTGCGAGCCGCTAATTTATGTCTGACATTAGAATGCAATCATATTCACTTAAAAAACAAAAAAAGGTTGTATAAAATAGAAGAGAGCATAACTTTTCGCTTTTGTAATAGTTTTGATATCGCTTTGACTTTTCATTCCATTTAATTGCCGCACAATTGGCCGACCGCATGCGAGGCTACAGGCACGCGACGACCTGCAGCGTTGCCAGACTGCATGCGAAAGGAAGTGTGGCCGCACGCGTGCGCCACCCGCTCGCAGCCAGTGTGGCCCATTTTTTGTTTCTTTGGCTACAATTGACTATTGTTGGAGTTAAAGTGTTGCGGTTTGTTGCGATTCAGGCTAGGCTTAAACAGATTAAGCACACATATGTGTGTATTTAGCCTTTTTTTTATGTGCGAAACAGTTCGAAACTGGAATTCTCAACTATATTAAATAATGCACCGCAACTTCAAGCAAGTTAGTTTTGCTGTAATAGCGTATAGCTATGAAAAAGTGCCAAGCAGTCGCTTCTAGATTCTCTGCTCAACTGTAGCTCGAGCTTTGCATTAGAGAAAGACGTGTGACTGACACTCACCGACTGCAAGTCAACTAGAAAGGCGAAAGTATTTGAAAAAAACAACAAAATACAGTTCAAATTTTAGCTGCATTGCTTCCCAGCTCAGCTGCTAGGGAAGCAGCGCAAAAGGTGGCAGCTCTTTGCCTTGCCTTAAGCCAGCCTTGTGCTCGAAATTCTGTGCACAATATTGTCCGTTTGTGCTTCAAAAGCTGATTCAGCTATTTGCTAGAATTCAACTCTTTTTTTTTGCAGCGACAGCTGGCAACGCTGCCGCAAAGGCGTTGCCATATGGCGCAGGCAACAGCGTCTCAAGATGGCGGCGCGCGCTCCAGTGTTAACAGATGTTTAGTATTATTATGTTATTAAGCACTTATTATTATTATGATATTATGTGTACGCCTGTGCGTGTGTGTGTGTGGGGTAAATGGGCTGGTCTGCGTTCGGCTGACCCCTGACATGAGTCGTCCCGCATGAATATAAGCCGCAAAAGGATTTTCGACAGCGCCTGCAAAATGTGAAAACCAAAGAATTATTGCCCTGTCCCTGACCCGCATGGCCAACAGACTGTGCACCACCATCAGCTCCACTCGGCAGTCCCACACACATCGCCCCGCCCTGCCCCGCCCCGCGCTGCTTCATTGTCGCATAATCCCAGGCAACGTGACCCAGCTGACAGTTTACAATTTGCACAGCAGCAGCAAATGTTACGTGCCAGCTATCCAAGCGGCCCGCCTCCTCCGAGCCGTCGCCCCTTTTAGCTGGGAGGTGTTTGGTTAAGCACATAATTAATACGAAATTTGATTGCCTTTGCCGCGATGGGGCAACACTGGCCGGGCCCAGAATATATATAACCTATAAAAGAGTGTGTGTGTGTGTGTGTGTGTAAAAGTGAAAGTCAAATTAAAGCAAACTCTGCTCGCTGCTGGCATTACCGCTGCTGCGGTTTGCCGCTTAAACGCTTGCGGTTTAATTAATCGTCTCATAGTCGATGTCAAGCCCGCCCCTCTCACTCTCTTTATACTCTGTTGACAGCGCGAAAAGGGCCATATGAGCTGTCAATTAAGAGCCAAGGACTCAAAACTTACAAACAATATGCATGCGAAGACTTCTCTAAGGCTGCTTCTCTTCAGGTGTTGGGGCTGGTCCACGCCCTCTATAGCTCTAGCAACATTTAAAGCTGCAGTCAACAATCACGATTTCGTCAGATAGTCGACTGAAAAGCGCCTCCATGAATTGCCTACTCACAAATGATTGAAATTTGAAATCAATTTCAAAAGTCACAGTTTGAAAGGCACTGCATATTACTTTCTTACAGTTTTAGAGTCATTAGATCACGCCGCAGTGCCTGTCAAACCGTGAAAATACAATTCTGCCACAGTTTTAGAGTCATAGATTGTCAGGTGATTGCAGCTGAACTTTTCTAGGCTTCGAATCGTTTTGCAATTTGCAAAACGCCATATTAACCTGGCACAGTTTGACAGTCACCCGTCTTGATATTAACAGTTTTGGAGTTATTCCAGTATAAGTTCGAATCTCCCACAGTTTTAGACCTATGCCATTTGGTGACTGCTGCTGAACTTCTTAAGATACCGAGCCATGCTCGACCAACGAAAAAATCCCAGTTATGCAGTCACAGTTTGACAGCCATTGCACTTTGCCTCAACAGTTTTAGAGCCATCTCAACTAAAATCCAGGTGTTGCACAGTTTTAGAGCTATTGCATTTTGGATTACGTCTGCTGATGAACTGGTCTAGGTTGCGAGCCACGCCCACTCCCACACCATAGACGCCTTTTACGCCTTTACAGTTTCAGAGTCACTGTGCTCTTTAATAAATCTTTGCTGCATCCCAGCGAACATCCAAATCCGACATAGCCAAAGCCAGTCAAACTTTGTGGAAAGCCTGGCATCGAGCCACGCCTTCAGTCGCAAACGAGACACATTTTGAAAGTCACAGCTGCTTGGGCTGACAGTCTGAGAGTCATAGGGACGCCACTTTAGCTGCTTGGGGGAACACAGTGCATTTTGCAGTCGCTTAGACCCGACCGCGACTGCTTTGGCCTGACTTCCTGTCGGTCTGTGGTTTTTTTCCGGGCTGATGACTCGCTTCAAATGGTTGCTTTTTAATATATGTATGTACATATATGTATTTTCTTTTTGGGACCGGCAAAAGTTTGGCAAACGGCGCCAGACGCGAACCGAGCCCGGGGCGCCGGCGCCAGCGGCTGTCTCCAGCTGCCTGTCAGCAGATAAAAAGGCAAAAGGGGAAAACGAGGAAACTAGTGAAAGAGAAAACTTTAACTTTTGTTGTGGTTGGCAGCCAGTTCTTATGGCCGAAAATAAATCAAGCGCCAAACTACTTTTGCCTGAAATGATTAATTAACTGCATTTGGTGCTCGGCCACGTTCTGCACTGGAGGCGATCACAGCCCGAGCACAGGGACACAGAGCTGGGCGTGGGCGCCACTTCAACGTCTCCGTTAAGATATTATTAATGTGCTTGTTAGCCAGCCCCGCCCTGTCACTCCTGCCGGCTCCTTCATGGAGAGAGAGAGACAGAAACAGAGAGAGAGAGAGAGGCATGAGTTATGTGCGCGTTTTTTGTACTCTTGCTCCTCCTACTCCTACTCCTGCTTCTTCCTATCCTCATCATCCTTCTCATCCCCATCTCAATTAGCTCTAAGCGTCGAGGCGTTGCTTTACGAGGCAATTGAAATTGGATACAGCTCCATTCACCTGAAGCTCTCCTCTCTCTCTCTCTCTCTCTCTGCAGCTCCCTTCACAAATATGGTCATACTTTTGCGCAATGCTGCCAGACTGTTCACTTTTATTTGCCATTCACACAGAATGAACGCTTGTTTATGATCTTTTTTCAATTATAATTATTTGTGTTTGTTATTATTATAGAAAACGAGGGGCCAGCCACATGTGGTCCAGCAGCGAGGTGTAAACACTTTGCGTGCTTGGTAAAAATTTTTTAAGCCTGTCAAACAATGGAAATTCGCCCAAGGAGGCAGAGGCATGTGTTGGTAACGGCCTGAAAATGCATTTTCAAAGATCTCTGCCAACATTCAGTTGAGATGAGTTTCACACTTTTCGCAAAATTCACGCGTTCTGGATGGAAAATGCTCAGCCTACACTTCAAGTGGAATACACTGAAGTGGAATTCAATTTCGCACGGAAAATGGGTGGAAAGGCAATGTGTAAATTTTGAAGCAATAAACTTGTCTTAAAGCCGGCTAAAAACAGCTAGCACATGCATAAAGATACAGTAAAATCTCTGCAAACGAACAGCTTTTTCAACTAGATGGCAACCTTATTGTAGTGCCAAACTTTTAAGTGAAAACAACATTGTGGCGCAAATATATAATGTGAGCTGAAAATGATGATATATGTTTCAAGTATTTGAATTTAGAATTTGTCTTGCAGATCTAATCAATAACCGATTAGAGTGCTGCCCATCTTTGGGCTGTTTAATTGGGGCTGGGTGGCAACGCTGCGCTTCGTTTGCATTTGCTTTGATTGAATTGAATTCGCATGGGTCCGGAAATGCGTGAAAGCAAGTAAAACGTTTGGCTTTAGCAAACGCATTTGAAATAAAAGATGCTTTTATTTTGGCTTCCAATTTCATTTGCAGCTGAAAATCCAATTAATGCTGTGCGTGTGTGCGTGTGTGTGTGGAGCTCCCAAAGGATAATAAGCAGCTTAGTTTCGAGCTCCCGGCGAACGCCTCAATGCGCAGCAACTATAAAGAAGTCGTAGAAAACTTGTTAGTGCCAAAATCGAAGATTGGCCTGGGCAGCAGCAGCAGCAGCAGAAGGACGAGGAGGCGGTCACATGGTCATGCGGCTGGAGCAGATTTCCCTCAGGTACAAAGAGATGATAGAGAGAGGGAGGGAGAGAGAGAGGAAGAGGGAGAGAGGCGTCACTCGATATGATAATGATACAATTTCGATAAGGCTTAAACAGGGATTAGGCAACGGCAGCCCGACAGACGCCAGGATGAACGATGATATCAGCTAATTGGCAATGTTGCTGCTGCTGCTCCTTCTCTGCCATCTGCTGCTCCTTCTCTGCCCTCTGCTGCTCCTTCTCTGCCCAGTGCTGCGTCTGGCAAGAGTAATGTCCAGTAAGCAGGCGCTGGCATTGCCATCAAAGTGCAGGACGCACTCGCCTCCTGCTGCTGCTGCTGCTGCCCAGTTGCAAGTGACAATTTATTAATAAACAGCAGGAGCTGGAGTTGAAGCAGGAGCTGGACCAGGCAGGAGCAGTAGTCGGGCGGAGCACGCCCACGCCGGACTGCCAATTACCGCTCCAGCAATAAATTGCATGTCACTTGGCGGCGTCGCGTGGCTCCCAGACTATACCAAACCCCTACCCTCCCACACACTCACCCACCCGCCCCCTTGGTTGCCAATCAGAGCAAGCGACCAATGTGGCGTTTAATGGACTCCAATAAATTGTGGAGCCAACGTTTATTAGCCAACCGAAGCGAGTGCATTGCAAAAGATGAATTACTTGCAAGCAGGTCGACCAGAAAGCTGAATGGATCCTGCATAACAGGAGCTCGCCTCAAGCCGAGGCTATTCGAAATTCATCAGCCAGGGTAGCAGACGCATCTATACTCTAGATTAGCATAGTCAGAGGAGTCGCTCAAGCCAGTGCTGCGCTTGTCAAATCACTTTTTTCGATGAGTTGTAACCAAGTTGGTTTCAGCCGGGTCGGACTACTATATCAACGGATCGGACTACTATATAAAATGAAAAACTTCTTCAAGATATTCTCATTTTGATAGAAGAAACATAAAAATTGCTAAAATGTTGTTAATATAGGCAAAGAACATAGTTGAAAAAAATCTATAGATACATTTTTTCCATATCTATCTATATTGCCTGTTCTGGTCGACTCGAGCCCGAAACCCCGGGTGCACTCCCGACTAGACCATTGTGAATTATCATACTGGAAAGAACTTAAACTAACTTGAAATAAATTATTGTATAATAATACAGAGAAAGCTCTATCTTGATTTCTTCAGTTAGTTGAAAGACGTACGCTTGGAAGATGTGCTGTTCCTTTATAAATAAGTTGTTTCTCACAAAACTCTCTCCAAAACTTGATTATGTAAAATTTCTATGAATTGTATAGCTAAAGAAAAGAAGCAATAAAACTGTTGGAAAAGCATAAAATGAAAATTATATATGATAATGCAATATTGTCGCAGCTCAGTCTAAGCTTGATCTAATTGGAATTTTGAATTGGGAGCGCCATTCGCAGCGAAACGTCGACACGCTGGGCGTGCAGACGCGTGGCTGATCGCGCTGTGACTGCCATGAAACACACACACACATCCGCACACACACACACACACACACACACACACAGAATCAAAGCCTAGCTGTTACGAAATCAAATTAACCAAAGTGTGCAAAGGGAATGCGAAATTGGGCCAGGGGCATGTTGAAAAGGGAACGGGTGGTGCTGGACTACGGGAAAGGGGGAGGGGGAGGGGGGGGGGGGGGGGTGTGTGTGCATTGAATGCAGCTGCAGAGGCCGCAACCGCAGCCGGCAGATGGCGTGCCAGTGCAGTGTGGCAACGCTTTCTTTGCGTTCTCAACTGTAAAGTAGGGTAGATTACATAGCTTTGAATGCTGCCAAGCAGATGCCAGCAGAGGAAGAGGGAGGGGAAGGTAGGGTAGGGTAGGGGAAGGGGCAGCAGAAGAAGCTAAAGTACAGCTATGCTGCGGGCTGACAGTGACGGCGGCGGCGATGCGTGAGTTTGAAAGGGGGGAGGGGGCGCCAGCTCGTCGGGTTTGGTGGGGCGGGGCAGGCAGGCTGGCGCCAGTGAGCCCAAGGAAAAGTCAACAGAAAGGAAACAGTCGAATAGGAAGCCGCCGTCTCATAGACAAAACTAAAGAAAAAGGACAACGGGCGAGCTAAAGGAAAACACAAAAAAAAAAAAAAAAGCAGAGGAAAAGAAAGGAAAGGAAAGGAAAGGAAAGGCTAAAGGCTAAAGGCCGGATACGTTTCAATGACAGACAGAGCGAACGACTGCCAGCGAGCGACTGGGCCAGTAACTCGAGTAATTGCTAGATTCCACCCCCCCCCCCCCCCTCCCCTCTCCTCTGGCACCCCTTTCACCCCTTTTGCAGCAAATGTGTCTTTGTCACTGCGCCACTGGAGCATGCCACGTTTGCAGAGCGGCAAAGCGGGAGCGGGAGCGGGAGCATCTGGAGCTGTTGCCAGCGCCAAGATGATGTCAACGCCGGGCAGCCAGGCAGCCGGGCAAATGCCTCTGCATATCAAAAGTGAAACTTTGACATATAATTTTTCGCATGGATTTTCACTTTGACGGCATAAACGATGACAATGCCGACTTTGAGCTCTCACCCGATGACGCTACTTCACAAAGTCACGCTGCCTGGCATTCAAATGAAAACGGGCATCCCACACATGGCCAGGACATGTGCTGATATCTTAGAAAAAGGACCTGGCTGCCGCCTTTTATCAACTTGGCAACACGCCTGGACAGACTCCTTTGATATCGCCCGACTCGCAAGGAATCTGCACTAGATAATTGGCCCAGCTCTTCCCACTCTAGACTCCAAAAGTCGCTGCCCAAATGGAAATAATGAGGTTAGGTACGCTGGGCAAATACAGTTATGCACAAATATTTGTTAGCTTTGCAACACTGCAAGCCAGTTTCTTCAAGTGTTGCAAAACGCACAAGTCTTCAGCTGAAAGATTGCAAAATACAGTTATGCACTTATATTTGTTAGCTTTGCAACACTGCAAGTCAGTTTCTTTAAGTGTTGCAGAACGCACAAGTCTTCAGCTGAAAGATTGCAAAATACGGTTATGCACAAATATTTTTGGGCTTTGCAACACTGCAAGCCAGTTTCTTCAAGTGTTGCAAAGCGCACAAGTCTTCAGTTTAAAAGAATTGTCAACAACAAACGTTAATTTCTTCGATAGCTGCCCAAATTGTTGGCCCCAGCTCGATAACTATCGGCGTGCAGCCCGGGTATATATATTTTCTAGTTCCCGAAGATTATAAGAACAGCGGTCGCCCATGCTCGGCATGCAGTTCCTCGCGCAGCATCCACAAATCAAGTTAACCTTATAAGTGCAGTGAATCAATATTTAAAATCTTATAAATTTCATCTTTGGCCCATGTTATATCAAATGTAATTCGTATGCGCTAAATTGTTTAAAGATGAGGCAAAAAATGGTGAATACGTCTTTTCTCTTGCAGCGTCGCCCTAAAGCTTTCGAGAATGAGGTTAGAAACGATTTTCTATGCGTTTAATTAGTATAAATACATACAAATATGTTTTTGTTGTCAATATTTTGAGTTCGAATTCGATAAAGAGAGGCAAAAAATGGTTGTAGATTGGTGATAGCAAATTTTTACTATTATTTTTTCTGGCCCTTGACTCTTAGATCTATAAGAGATTGAGGTTGGAAACGATTCTCTTTAAATAAATGAGGTTAGAAACGATTTGCATTGCATTGCAATTGAAACAAATATTTTATTTTTATTCGAACTTAATGTTGTGTGTGTATGTGTGTGTGTGTGCATGACTTGCACTTTTTCAGCCTAATCTAGAGCACACACGCACACACACACACACAGATAGACAGTTATTGAGGGGCTGCTCTGATTGGTCGCGCGTCGCTTTGCCATTCACACAAAACCGCGATCAGCTGATTAAAAGCGCCTGCAGGCTGCAGTTGCCTGTAATTTACCAAAGAGAGAAAGAGAGAGAGAGAGAGAGAGGGGGAGAAAGAGAGAGAGAGAGAGGGAGAAGTTAAATAGCGAGTGGCAAAAGTCAGTCGTGTGTGCCGCAAGCAACATTTGGCTCGCGCTGGCACGCTGCCAACTTGACTAGCCCATGGATATAGATATAGATATATATATATGTATATATATTCTGATATGGATAACTGACAGCCTAAATGGCTGCTCGATTTGCGTGTCAATCGCAGACAAGTGCCGGCACGTTTATTGCATAGGGTATTTGGATGTCTGCTATTAATGGGAGTGCTCCGTCTCGGAGGAGGTGTCTGTGCTCGAGCCGCCCTCGAGCGCGGGCGCGGGCGTCACGCTAGTCTGCTTGTGCGCAAATTCAATCGGTCTGGCAACTCTGGCAGCCTCCTTTGTCGCAGAATCGGCCTCGGCGCGCAGCACCTCCTGCAGGCCGCCATTCAGCTCGACCATCAGCGAGCGAAAGTTGGCATCGGCGGGCCCATTGAACAGGGAGACGATCAGCAGCCGCTTGTCCAGCGGATTCGGCACGTCCAGCACGAAACGCCGAAACGCGGCGCCGCTCTAAAAGAATGCACATTTTACATATATACATATCAAGCTCATTGAAGAGATGTCAAGACTCACGTCCTCGGGCCGTTGGGAGATGTGCGGCTCCGGTGCGACCGCCAGCTCGAATATGACACGGCGTCTGCGCGGCTCCAGAATCGATTCATAAAGCGGGTTTCTATTCGTATTTGTTGCGCGATCCATTGTGAAAAAGTTTGCCGAGCGAGGAGGCAGGCAGAGGGTTGGTACAGCCTGTGAATGACAGGCAGGCTGGCCAGTGTTGCACAATGTTTGCATAACTAACTGCATTCAGAACACGATGTTGTGCAACACGGCTAGCCACGTGTTCTCCCTCTCTCTCTCACTCTCTCACTATCTCACTCTCTCACTATCTCACTGTCGCTTCCGTTTCTGCTGCTGTCGCCGCGTGTGCAACAATTTGAACAAAAAACAACGAAGGAAAAGGCAAAGGTTTAAATTCCCGAACCCCCCCGTGTGTGTGTGTGTGTGTGCGTGTGCGTGTGTGTGTGTTAATTTAGAAATTATGTTTTCTTGTCTTTTAATTAATAATCTCAAGGGAGTTTGCGGTCTGCTCCACACGCAGTGCCTGGAGTTCCAGGCCGACAAGCCTCTCAAGGATGAGCACTCGCATCTGTGTGAGTGTGCGTGTGTGTGTGTGTGTGTAAACAATAGTCACCATGTGCTTATATAAAAGCAACTCATGAGAAACCAATGCCAGCTGCTGCTGCTGCCGCTCTTGTGTGAGTTGACAATGTGATTTACATTTAATTAAAATCGTATTTACTCGTTAGATAAACAAACAAAAGAAAGCTGACACAGGCACGCCCCATTTGGCTGCGGCACCCTTCATTTCTTTTCTTACTTTCTTTTTCTTTTTTTTTTTTGAGAAGCAGCTGCTGGCGGATTAAGCTCCAAAAAGTGTATACATACATCCATCAGGTGAGGAGTAGGCGACGCTCGTCACGTTCCCAGAAATTGTGTGAAAATACATATATGAAAAAAAAAGCCATCGTTGGCCAAATGGGCTCAAATAACGTAAATTTAATTCAATTGAAGTGGCCAAAATGCAATTGACACTCGGGCAACTTGTTGCACTCAATTCGCGTCATCAATAATTAACTAGAGTATGTCAGAGGCGAGCGGGCCTGCCCGACTAGCAGCTGACCTGTAACCTGTATGAGATATGCGTTCTTGATTAACTCGCTCTCATGAAATTTGTCAGGTATCAAACAATGTATATGTGTGCATTTTAAGGTCCAAGACTGTAGCTCTAACAAAAGGTATTTTACAGTATGGAACGAAGCGAGGTATTCGAAAAGTGATATATATATGAGATGTGCACAGAACATCGCTTTTCGATAACGATTTTGTATCGATTATCAAGAAAATATACCATCTGCATGCGAGCTATTCAAAAAGTGATATATTCGCCACCTTTGTATTCTATACAAGAGCTTAGTTTTCTCAGCTCTTGTGAGGTTTGACATAAGCACAAAGGATCTCATTTCGATATCGATATTTATCGAGGTATTGATGTATTCTCGACGTTTGTAACCTATGCAAACATTTTGGTGACAAATTCGGTGTACCTTGTGCTTGTAAGCTTCGAGAAAAACACAAGAGACTGCTTATCGATAACGATACTTATTGATTATCAAGAATATATGCCCTTCCATGCAATCTTGTCAAACTATATACTATATGCATACTATATAAGCTTCTGTTTGCCAAATTTGGTGTTTCCAATTCTTGTAAGCTCTCAGATATACTCAAGTGAGCACATTTCGATAACGATACTTATCGATTATCAAGAAAATATGACCTTTCAAGCAAGGTTATCAAACTTTATACTATATGCATGCTACATAAGTGTCTATATGCCAAATTTGGTGTTTCCAATTCTTGTAAGCTCTCAGATATACTCAAGTGAGCGCGTTTCGATAACGATATTTATCGATTATTGAGAAAATATGCCCCTTGCCTGCGTTTAGATAAAGTCTGTATACCCCTTTTAATCATTTCATTTCGACTTCCAGCTCCAACTCTTGCTGCTGCTCACTTCTGTTTAGGTCGGCTTTGAGCTGCTTGGCAGTTAAGCTTTTGTTTATGCATGAGCATATCCCCAGAACAATAACAATCAAGTAAAAAGTTATTTAAATTGAAGATTTGCATATCAGACACCGCCATGTTCACTTTACAAGTTATTGCTTAAGCTCTTGATTTCAGCCGCCTGCAAATAAGTTTTCAATCGATTTGTGGCCTTCCAGCTGCCAGACTCTGCTTAATTTAAAGCCCTGACTATTCGGCACTTATTCAGCATTAAATATACTTTTAAGTAATATTAAATTGGGCACAAGTTGATTTCAATACGATTCAATGGTTTAACTTTTCTTACTTAACAATAGCAGCTCGCCTTCCTTGTCACTCACTCATCATGAGAGGTTTATTCGAGAGGTTTGTTCTTATTGCCTTCCAGAGGGATTCATTATTTTGTCAAACAATGTTGAAGGCATAGAAGAAGACATTCCTGAAACCATAAAGTGGATTTATTCTAGATCAGCAGCAACAGGCAAGTCTAGAAGGGTATAAAAACTTTACTTGCCTCTCAATTTCTTTTGTTTTTTCTATTTTTCAGCTGTGACGCACCTGGATTCTCTTGCTGCTACCTGGAATTTCTTTAGTGTTCTAGCAGATGATTGACGAGCACATCCAAAACATATAATATGCATATATATAATTATATGTGTTGGCTGTGTTCCTCAGTCGTCTACTCAGCTCTACCCAACTCCAGCTGTGCGAAGGAAAGCCCATAGTTTTTCCAGGAATCGAAAAGATTCGCCGATTAATTGTGATCGCGTCTATAACATATAATTTGTTATGCCTTATATGCGATAGATGTAATCACAATTCGTCTGTTCTGTTCAGTTTTGGGCCTAAGGGCACGAAAACGTAAGTGTATATGGCAGCTGTCAGCTGTTCACCTCCATGTTCACATTAATTTCGTTTTCTTGCAGCTTTTGACAGACGAATTGCGGGCATGTCCAAGACATATCATTTATATTTGAACTTATATCTTTAAGACGTGTTCAGCCTTAGTCTCTCATTAGTCAGTCCACCTCCATGTTCACTTTTTAAGCAATAGCTCGTAACCGATTAATCGTGAGCACAGCTAAGCATATAATTTTAATACAAGTTCTTATGTGTGTTAGCTGGGCTCATGATTCGTTTCGTTCCAACCAGCGCTGTGCACCTCCATGTGAAAGTCTTGCAAACAAGCTTTTATGCCCAGCTGAATTGTGAGCGCGTCTAAGACATATAATTAATATTTGACTTATATGCAGTAGATGCGATCCATGCTCAGATTGGGCTCACCTCCATGTACACGTGTGATCTGTGCGAAATATTGCCAGCTGAATCGTGGGCACTTCTAAAATATATATATTATGTTTTGATAATTGAACTTATATATTTTAGCCGTGTTCCGTGATTCGGCTGCTGTGCTTCTGTCCGCCTCCATGTTCACTTTAATGTGCAGCCTGGTTATGTAATTTTGTACTGTTAGCTGCTGCTGTTCACCTCCATGTTCAGTTGGCCCTGTACATGGCAGCACATTTCCGGCGTTACTCAATGCTAATTTGTGTTGGCAACTCTCTCTCTCTCTCGTGTGATTTTGTGCATTTGTGCAGCTGACGGAAACGGAAATGGCAACATGCAATGCAACTCTGCGGCCAATAAAATCCTCAAAATTGCTGAGTAAGTTACAAAATGTTTTTGCACATATTTCAAGTCTGTCGGCCCTTCCGTTTGCCAGTCTGACTGTCCTCCTGTCCCTCTGTCTGTCTGTCTGTCTGTCTGTCTGTCTGTTTGTTGTGTCACTTCACATTTGCTGCCTGCCACATTTAAACGCAAATCTCGTGTTTCATCTCGTCCCAATACTCTGCCAGAGTGTATTATGGCTTTGTCGAGTAACATGTATATACTCTTGATAAGACAGCTTCAATCTGGGCAGCTAGAGCAGCTAAAAACTAAAGCTTTTAATATATCGATATATCCTCATTTTTTCACAATATCGATAAATATCGATTCGGAGTTTTGGTTATTTGGGCGTAACTCGAGAATTATAAGAGCTAGACACACCAAACTTCGTATGTAAGTACTTGAACAAAGTACTTTGATTAAAAATACTTCATTTTCTGGATACCTGCCGCCATTAGTCCCAGAATTGGCAGAAATGTGCAAATGAGAGCTCTGCGCTTTGGTATGTGCCCGTTTTTAAATGCCATAATTAAGCCCCAGAAATTTCATAAATATCGGACTATATACAGCGAAGTTAATCAAGGGAGGGCAGGGAAGAGCAAGCAGAGCTGCTTGCAGGGTATCTGCTAGTCGGGCACTTGCGACACGCTTTTGTTGTTTTAATCGATACACTTTGTGCTCTTAACGGGAAGAGTTTGTCGTCTTTGTCTGCGCCTTGCTCCAGCTGCAGAGCCTCCCTTTTGGGCTTGTAAAACAATGACAAGGACAAATTTGTGCGCCTGGCAAACAGACAAAATGGACAGCCCAATCGGGACGGGACGGGACGGGACGGAGGCTGTAGGTTTGGCTTAAGTGTCAATAGAAATATAAATCAATGCTGCCAGCCCAAAGGTAACATACCCAAGTAGTTGGTGTAGCTTGTTATTGTTGATGAGTGTGTGTGTGTGTGACCAGGTTTTATTTTTCGTTCAGGCAATCAATTTTAACAAGCGCCCACTTTTGCTGTCTGGCAACGCTGGCAACGCTGGCCGCTGGCCCCGTACTTAACATGCGAGCACATAAATTTACCAGCTAGTTTCTAATTTCTGCATGTCAAATGCTCACTAATTGCTGCTTTCAGGGGATTATTGATACCATCTATGGGGAGAGGGATAGGGAGCGAAAAAATTGCAGAGATTTGTGAAGTTTTTGCAGCATTTTCGCATTTAAATTGCAATCCAGTCGAGACACACACACAAAGCTTAACCTCTGCCTGTTGCCCCTGACAGCCAACGTGTGCTGTTCGCTGTAATTACAGAGAAAATTGCGGGCCGCGTGCAAAAAGTTTACAGACATTTTCTTTTTTTTTTAAGTCCTCCGCATATAGAAAAGTATTTACTGCAGTCGCCGCCTTTGTTTTTTTTTTTGCCCAGTTCAATTTAATGTAACTAGGGAGAAACTGAAATAAAGAAATGAGAAAATTATATATATAGTATTTTTGAAGAGTTAGCCTGGGAGGAAATACAAAAAACCTCGCCGCGTCTGCGGTCGACTCGTGGGCGCGCATCAGTAAATTAACGCCAGGCTTAAAGTTGCTTTGAAATAAGGCAAAACAACATTGCTTTGGTCGGGTGTGCTCGACTAGAAGATGCCCTGCAGCGACTCTGCTTTCCCGAAATAACTCGAGAAATGTCATCTTGCTCAACTTTGTTGCGTAGAGTCTGATGCTTGTGAGCATAAAGATGACATTCAGATGTGTGTACATACCCAAGAGCAGATTGGTAAATTCCGGAAAATGAAATATCATTTATCTGTGCATAGTATTCCGAGGCTGGAAAGTCGAAACAAAGTACATGCACTCCGTGTGGTCGAAGATGCTTTCTTCTGTCTTTTCAAATATTGTTCAGGGCAACAGGGCATAAGAAGAGAAATGCCTGCATATCAACGAGTTTGAAAGATTAGCCAGGCAGACCTCAGTGTTGCCTAACATAATAAGAGTTCCAGTTGAAGCTCAGCCCCAACCATTAAAAGCCTGCAGAAGACTTAAGTCCAGAAGCCAAATGGTAGAAACTTTTCCTATATATATTTGCGAACGTCATCTTTAGGTATGAACACGCGTTGCTGTCATCTATTCGGGCCGAGAAGTTGTGCTCAACATAATCTTCATCTATAGCAGAGCTCGGCTCAAGCGTATTTTATGCCCACCTCCATGGTCAGATTAACTAGTCATGTGTATTAACCCACAGCTGACAGCCCTTGGCCAGCTCCATGTCTCGCCTCTATGCGCAGCTCACCTCCATGTTCACTTTAGCTAGAAGTGTGTTTAGGGTTTAAAACTTGAATGAAGCGGCAACTTTCTCAGTCGCTAAGCACCTCTATGTTCACATTTCTTTCAGTTTTCGCCCCATCTCCATGGTCACATTAATGCTCGCCATAAAACTCTTGAGTCGGAACAACTCAGCTCAGTTTTAGAGCCCGGAATTGTGCAACTCTGCTCTCCAGGGCTGTCGCCTTTGCTTTTTTTTTGTATTTTTGCAGCCTGGCTGGCAACCCTATCCCGTCTCCGATTCGTATTCTCGCAGCGAGCTAGTAGTCCTGGACAAGTTTGGAACTGATTTTGTGTCAGGGCGGCTGTAGTTGAGTTTATTTTTTGACACGATTGCGTGAGCTGGCGAGAGAAAGGAAAAATATTGTGAAAAAGCTCGGAAGTATTATTGTGTCGAAAAAAGCAAAGAAATGGAATCGTTGGGCAACAATCGCTATCAGCTGCTCTTCATCGATGACGAGGCCAGCGACCTGTGCCTTGGCCAAAAGAAGCTGCAGGAGACCGGCGGCCAGCCGAAGCACAAACGCACCAAGCTTCCAACCGGCGGCGACAAGGCCAAGGCTCTCATCCTCAACAAAAAGACCCTACAGCACAAGCTGCTCATCTCGAAGAGCAACGGCAATGGCCATGGCAAGGGCGACGGCCTCAAGTCCGATCGCATCAAGATAGCCAATGCCACGTTTATGGCCAACAATGGCCTCAACAAGACCGACCTGAAGAAGACCAACATGGACCAGCAGCAGCAGCAGCAGCAGCAGCAGCAGCAACAGCAGCTGCAGCAGCAACAGTTGCAGCTGCAGCGACAGCAGCAGCAGCGCGAACAGCTGCAGTTCCAGCAGCAACAGTTGCAGTTCCAATTGCAGCAGCAGCAGCTGCAGCAACAGCTGCAGCAGCAGCTGGAGCCGCCGCAGCCGCAGCAGCGCCATTATCGAGAGCGCACCGTCTCCAGCCGCATCATTAGCAACAGCAACAAGGGCGGCGGCGGCGGTGGAGTCAGCGGGGGCGGTGGCAGCGGGGGCTATGGCTATGGCAGGCTATACAAAAGCAAATTCGATCGCCATTCGGGCTCGGATAAGACGGGCATCAAGGCGGTGGTCAAGCGGAATGGCGGCGGCGCCCACAACTGGGGCTCGGTGATCAAGGACATTGAGGAGCAGAGCATCGCCATGAAGAATCCCGTGCAGTCCGACAAGGACGATTCGTTCAACGAGCTGCAGCAGCTGCAGCAGCAACAGCGCCAACAGCAACAGCAGCCGCAGCAGCAGCAGCAGCAGCAACAGCAGCAACAACAGCAGCAGCAACAATTGCAGCTGCAGCAACAGCAGGGCGGCGAGAACCTGATCGAGGAGGACGATACCAAGTACATAACCGTGGAGGAGTGGCGCGCCATGCGCGTAGAGCGGGCCAAGCCCATCTACAACATACGCAAGGCCGGCGAGGGCGAGGTGAATAAGCCGGACTGGAAGAAGATGATCGTGCTGCCCAAGAAGAAGCCATCGAAGACTGACAACGATTCGGGCCTGGAATACGATGCGTCCATGTATCCGCAGCGCGTTGGCCGGCTGCAGCGCATCATGGATATTGAGTTCAAGTTCAAGGACGATCGTCGTCGCAGCGGCTACCTCAGCGGCTGGGCGGGGGGGCGACCGCTGAACAAGTCCGAGGCGGAGAGTGTGTCCGATCCGATCAATATGAACGATGAAATTGAGTTTCCAACACTTGGCTAAGGCCCAGTCTAATCAATTACTCAATCAATCACTCAATTAATTAATCAATCACTATCAAGCACTCGAATCAATCAAGCCATCAATCAATTAATCTAGTTAACAAACAATTGCTCAAGCAGCCAGGCATTCAAACAGCTAGTCAATCAATTAGTCAATCAATCAATCAATCAAGTAATCAATCAATCAATCAATCAACCAACAGACACACACACCAATCATTTACTTACTAGTTCGTCAATAAGAAAGAAACCAAAAAAAAAAAAAAATTGTTTAGAGTTGTAAAATTTTGATGGAATTATTGTTTTTATGTATTTCGAATGCGATTTCAAGACCTATTAAATATACACTTAACTGAACATGGACTTTCTCGCCCTTACTATGATAACTGGAAGATCTTTCGTGTGTTATGCGACTTGGAATAATGGTTGCAGATCCAAGGCAACATGCTAGTTACGATGGACCTCTATCTGAGTAGGGTTTCATAAGGTTCAGGTAGTAACAGAAGGAAGCAACTCCTGCCCCATTGAGTACATCTGAGTCGAACCAAGGTACATCTGAGTAAGCGCTTGGATTTTGAAAACAACTAAAGCTAGAGACTTGAAACCTTAAATAAATATACTCTCGTGTACTATGCGGAAAATAAGTCTATACTTTTTGTTGAATATCTTGAATTTTTTGAAAATCGATAAATATCGATTTTGAGACATGGCTTAGCATAGCTCGAGAATTATAGAAGCTAGAGAGCCCCCCCCCCCCCCCCCCCCCCACCCACCCCCTCCCATTTATTACCTGAAAATCAAATAAAGATCGAACCACAGAGGCCGAAGTTCATTGAGTATGTTTTGTTAGTGCTGGGCTCAGACTATCTCCAACGCAGGCACACCCGTCTAGAGCATAACTACAGGGTATTTACCCATCGACAAGTCTCAAAGGGATTATCCAAGACTCCAGCTTGGACTCGAGGCAAGGCGCAGAGCTCGCTCTGGATATCTTTTGAGCTGCGTTTTAATTAAAAGTCATAAAGCAGTTCCAGTTGTCCTTCAGGGCTTAATATTGTGTTTTTGAATCGAACGCAATTCGATTAGCCGAGCTAATTTTCTTATGCAATTGCCCAATGGGCGGGTTCTGGGCGGGGCTGGGCTTGTGCTCCTGCCATAAATTGGCTTCGTATGCCATAATGGGTCGGCCTCCCTCTTCGCACCGCCCCGCTCCGCCAACTTTGCTGTCAACTTTAACTGCAACTTGTAAAAAATTAGTTGCTGCTGCAGTTGCTGCTGCTGCTGCGTTTCATATTTTTCATAATTAAAGTGCAAATAAAAACTAGCAGGCAAACAAACAATTGCAATTAAATGTGTTTGTGTGTGTGTGTGTGTTCTTTTTTTGTACTTCTCTGTCCTGTTGTTGTTATTGTTGACGTTAGAGCGTTTCTCTTGCGAATACCCTGTAGCTGTTGCAGCTGCAGCATATTAGCTGCGACTGTGCGTAGAGCAAGGCTCAGTCGAATCAGTTCTTATGCCTTATGCCAATTCGTGAACCCTCAAACGAGGCTCTTAGATTTTGTGTATACATTCAAATAAGACTTTAATTAAACTTTCACCTAGATCCTGGAAAGGAAGTTTCGTGTTTTTCGTGCATTATGGCTGTGGATTCGAAAATCTCTGAAAGTTGTGAGTTTGAAACCGATCGAACTGTCCTTAAGGCACCGCCCGAAGTGAGTTTGGGCCGGAATTCTCGTTCGACTAATCTTTCTCTCGCACTAATTCTCGCACACAGAATGCCAAATGTGTATTAAATTTTCAGAAATAATTTGAGCATGATCGAAGGGTAAGCAATAAAGTTTCGCTTTCCACCGGTTTTCCACCGTTGCGGGTGGAAGTTGACCAAATTCCGTTTTGGTGTGCTAAAGTCAGCTGTCTAGCTCCTGTTGTCAGCCAATCAATCAATCGTTCAGTCAATCAATCAATCAATCGATCAATCAATCAATCAATCAGTCAATCAGTCTGGGCAGTTACATAGAGATTATCAATCGAAATGTGCTTTTTGGAGAAATGCAACACGAACTGCTTGCATGAACTAAACCCTAAGTCGAACCAATGCTGGCTACAGGGCATTGGCTAGTCGCGCATAGCCCACAGCCTGGATCAAATACTGCTGTTTGCTTTGCCGGCTTTTTTTTTCTAGCCGTAGCTGCTCGCGGGCTCATAATTCACTTTTTATTATCTCATATTTTATGGCAGCGCATGAAGCGCACTAGAGTCGAAGGGGGTTTGTCGAAGAGGGAGGGGGGCGGGGGGGTGTATATATAGTTGGCGGCTGGCTTGTAAGTGTTATGTACACACACACACACACACACGCACACACATGTTCGTTTGCATCGTTTAATTCATTTAGTTTTTGCTTTTCAGCGCTTTATTTGCTTAATCGCTGTGTTTACGCATGTCTGTGTGTGCGTGCGTGTGTGTGTGTGTGTGTGTGCGTGTGTGTGTGTGTTTGTGTTTCTGTTTGTCGATTATGTACTTAAACACACACACACACACTCACACGCTTGACTGCATTTCGCAATTACTCCAACAGCCAAACAACAACAACAACAAGCGGAAGCAGCAGAAATTAATCAAAATATAAAACAATTCAAACAGCTGCAATAACAGCTACGGCCACGCCTCCTGCTGCCGCCCACTTAAGCTGTGTTTGACAGCATTTTGCATTTGCCAGCATATGCTTAACTCACACACACACACACACGCACACACACACACACGCACACACACATGCACACGCACATCGCCGAGTTTGCGTTTAACTAAATGTAAATATTTTAGCTGCTGCCGCTGCCTCAGTCGGCGTCGCCGTCGCCGTCGCGGTCAGCGTCTCAGCTCTTGCTGCTGGCAACATAAATTCATTAGACGTTACACACACCCCAGCACACACACGCACACAGCTTCATTTCAGCATTATGTGAAATTATTTTCGATTATTCTGCGAGGGTCTCTGTCTCCGCGCCCAGAAAAGTATGCTGTGATTTTTGGCACACACACACACACACACAGACACACACACACACATGCATAAATCAATATATGTAAGTCATGCGATCATAAAAATGTGCATAAAAAAGCAGCTCGTCGAGTGTAAGAGATTTATGGTATATGTTAATGCAAGACACACAAAGGCGCACACGCCCCCCCCCCCCCTGCCACACCCCTCTCCGCCATCAGTTTGCCCCACCCTCTACACCTCGCGTCGAGCACAGCTTTAGAGAATTCGCTGTTGAGCTCAATTTCACAAAAATGTTAAGAAAACTGTTTCAAAATACGATTTATGCCATCATCAAAATACATAAATGCCAAAATGAAATTTCCTCAAATTGATATCAGAGGAAAAGTTGCTCGAGAAAATGAATAAACGACTGAATTACCGGCTAAAGATGAAAAGGTATATGGTATTATCTAAAGCGATTTGTGTCACATATACATGCCGGCTAATATGCTTTGGCATCTGTTCTGTGAGCGCGAGCGTTACTTGTCCTGCTTGAAGTTAATATCGAAATCCAATATCCTATGGCCCACATTCTGTATCCAATATATTCCATATCCCATATTTCCTATAACCTATATCAAATTTTCCACATATCCCGCAAATGACACATATTTTACATATTCCACATATTCCACATATCCCACATGTCCCACATATCTCCCATATCTCCTATTTACCACATCTCCCCCAAATCCTATCTATCCCATATATAACTTTAATACACAAATATTCAACATATTCCACATATCCCACATATCTCCCATAACCCAGATATCCCACATATTGCACATATTCCACATATTCCACATATCCCATATAACCCAGATATCCCACATATTCCACATATCTCCCATATCTCCTATATACCACATCTCTCCCAAATCCTATCTATCCCATATATACCTTTAATACACAAATATTCCATATATTCCACATATCCCATATAACCCAGATATCCCATATAACCCAGATATCCCACATATCGCACATATCCCACATATTGCACATATATCACATGCAGCAAATATCACATATCCCACTTATCTCATATCCCAAATCCCATATATCCCATATCTATTTTCCACTCATCTCATTTTCCACATATCCAACATATCTCCTATATCTCACTTATCCCATACCCCATAGTCCCATATGTCCTTTAATCTGTATCTGTATCTGTATCTGTATCTGTATCTGTATCTGTATCTGTATCTGTATCTGTATCTGTATCTGTATCTGTATCTGT
Organism: Drosophila novamexicana; assembly: GCF_003285875.2. NCBI lineage: Eukaryota > Metazoa > Arthropoda > Insecta > Diptera > Drosophilidae > Drosophila > Drosophila novamexicana. The sequence goes on along the minus strand of NW_020824860.1, from coordinate 786,694 downwards.
ATCTGTATCTGTATCTGTATCTGTATTTGTATCTGTATTTCTATTTGTCTTGTATCTGTATCTGTATTCGTAGCTGTAACAATGTGTTTCGATATAGATAAAAGGGCATTTGGTAGTCGAATTGAGTGCACAACTTTCTGGCTGGCTGTGCTTATTGTTATTCGGATACGTTTTTCTATGCGACTCACTCCTTAATCTGGTAATTGTTACAGTCTCGGCCATAAAAATAAAAACTTTTGCCTGCTGTTTCTTATTTTAATTTTTATTGACTTGTTGTTTTCTACACTTTTTTCTCCTATTTTTATACCCTGAACCCATTAAAAATGGGTAAACAGGGTATATTGTATTTGTGCAAAATGCAAATGTATGTAACAGGCAGAAGGAAGCAGCTCCGACCCCATAAAGTATATATATTCTTGATCAGCATCAATAGCCGAGTCGATCTAGCCATATCCGTCGGTCTGTCCGTCCGTCCGTCCGTATGTATGAACGCAAGCATCTTAGAACCTATAAGAGCTAGAGACTGAAATTTTAGATGTAGATGCTCCTAGTTCCCGCGCAGATCGAGTTTATTTCCGATAATCGATAACTTACTCCGTTTCCAAGCAATCGATAAAAATCGATATCGATATCCTGTTTCTTGGGCAATTTTGGTAAATAATAAGAGCTGGAGTCACCAAACTTGACATATAGCTTCTGAAATAGAATATATATATGCATTTGATGTTGGAAGAAGAAGGTTCAGGGTATTCCCTAGTCGGGGGCTCCCGACAAGAACCTCTTACTTGTTTCTTATATGTGCGCTGTGCCTCCGTCTACGGCTTTTTGTTATTTTCTTTTATTGCTAACGCGTATTCGATGTGCTTCTCTCTCTCTCTCTCTCTCTCACTCTCTATGTGTGTGTGTTTCTGTGTGTGTGTGTGTGTGCTGCTTCTTGTTGTTTGCTGCCTGCCTCGTTATTTGATTTCGTTTCTCGATTTGCCATTTTGAATTCACTTCATTGAATTGTTAATTTTATAGCCACACACACACACTCACACACACACACACTCACACACACACACACACACACACACACACACAGACTCACACACACTCGCCTGTTGTTGTTTCCTTTATTGTCATTGCAAGTCGTCTATGGCCTGTGTGTTATTTTAGGTTATTACAGGCCACGCCCATTCCCGGACCGCCTCCATACCACACCTCAGATCATTTGCAGCCTCCTGCAGCAGCGCTCGCCCCTCGCCTGGTTGGAGCTTGTTTATCATTTGGGCATATTACATTTTATTGCCCAGTGTATGACATGCGAGCCCGAGCATCGAGCTGCGTTTGCGAACAATATGCGTCCAATATGTTTGATTACGTGGCACAAATGTTCATGGCGAGGGTTGCCCCAACAGTTGTTGGGCAGAGGCTGCAGACACTTGCGGCAACTGCAGACAAGTTGCATTAAAGCCAAGCCGTAATCTGTAGAGCAAAATGCCTTCTTTGAGGGAGACTCAGTACGAAGGCATAAATAAATATTCTGGTATATGAAGAAAATTATTGGAAAATACAAAATTAAATTGTTTAGGCTATGGCAAGGCAAGGTTTGATCCAGAAACTGTGCTCAAGGATGCGACGAACCAGCTAAATAAAAGAAATGTAAAGGCAGGAAGCTGGTTCGAACCATTCAAGGCCCACAAGCTGTGAAAAGGGTTGGCATAGAACTGGAAAAACAGGCAAGCATGGCTATAACGTCTGATCTGCTCACAATATACATTGAGAGAGAGAGAGAGAGAGAGAGAGCGAGCGAGCGAGAGAGCGAGATTCAAATGTCTCGAGCTGCTCTCGCAATTTGCCGCCAATGAATATGTGACAGGTCTTAGTTAAATATTTGATTACAAAATGTTGTTTATGCATTAATTTGGAATTCTTAATATATGAATATTAAACTTTAGTTGCACATCGGAATTATGTGTGCATGTGTGTGTATGTGTGTGTGAGTCCTTCCTGGCGAGGCTTTCGTACAGAGCTCGCGTTACGCTCCTTTGGCTCCCTGTGCGCCTTGCTGCTGCTGTGCTTCTTTTTCTTGGTCCTTGTGCAGCGCAAAAAAAAAAATTTGCATTTCATGCAGTAAATTCAATATTATCCTTTATGATTTCGCTGCCTGGGTGTGTGTGTGTGTGTGCGTGTGTGTGTGCTTTTTATGTGCTGCTCGAGCTACTGCGTGGCATATCATGTGCACATTTGTGCCTTGGCATATCCGAGCGAAGCCAAGCGACGCCGCCTTCCAAGAAACACACACAGGACATGCATGAAGCAGTAGCTGAACGGGCAGAGGGGGGCGTGGCAGCAGCAGCAGCAGCAGCAGCCGTCGCGACTGTCATTTGGCTGATAGACAAGGCTGACTTCCTGCTTTGCCTGCCTGGCTGGGTGACTGCTCTTCTGGCTGGCAAAAACATAAACGAAATATCTTTTGGCTGGTGCCGCAACTCGTCCTCATCCTCGTCCTGTTCCTGTTCCTGCTTGTGGCCCTTTGGCTGTGGGCGCCAGTCGAAATGGCTTCAAGTGCTTTTGCTGATTTCGGAAATTGGTTTGCATTAGAAATCACTTAAGCGCATAAAGTGCTGTGAGTTATTGCCGCAGGATGTGACCAGGACACTCACTCGTCCTGCACCCAAGCAATCCCGGCAACAACAGCTCGTCAAGCGTTGCCCGCAAATTAATTATAATGAAATTTTTGCGCTTCTTCGACTGTCAGTCGCCGTCTCGCCCCCTGCCCCTCCCGCCCCTCTGCTCCTTGGACACCTGTCCTTGCCCAGCTGTGTGCTGTGCGTCCTTTTCTCAATGTGCCCCGTTCCCATTTCGGTAATTAAGACATTTTCGGCTCGACAACATCAAAGGAAGCAAGCGCTGCAGTCGGCCGTGCTCTACTAGCAGATGCCCTGCATCCCGTGTCCGTCCGAAGCCCAATCCCAATATGGATAAAGTCTATCCATTTCTGTGCTCCAAGGGTCTTGGGAAAGATGTCCAAAAAGTGACCTTTTCCTAAGCTATATATATATATATCTCTCTCTCTATCTATCTATCTCTCTCTCTCTCTCTCGCTCTCTCTATCTCTCTCTCTCATTAACTTCTCCCACGGTCTATGTCTTGCTCTTGTGTCGCATTTCTTCCCTTTACTGGATCTACTTTCTCGCCTTTATTGTCCAATCGCAGGATTCTCAAGCTCCTAGCCAAGTACTCCCTCTGTTTCTCCCTTTCTGATGCAGTCTCCCATCATTTTCTTCTTCAGCCTCTTGCTTGCTCTTCTCCCTTTTTGTGCTTGTGCATTCTTTCCACTTCTGTCTCATTTTCCGAGGTAGTCTTCCCGCTAGACCCTTACTTTTCACTTTCTTCTGCTTGGTCTTGGCTTTCTTCAGTCTTTTTTTTAGATATTATCAGTCTTCTTCTCTGCATCCCTTTATTTCTTTCGATCCCTTTCTTTCCGACTTTCTTCCAGCACGTTTCATCGTTTCAGTCTCTTTGCAGTCTTCCTTTCGTCCGTATCGCTCTGCAGATATCTGTTTCGTCTTCAGTCTTATTCTTTTCAATCTTAAGTGAACTCAATTTTTTCCTAGATACCTTACTCTGTCTCACGGTATAGCCTCCGGTCTATATTGCTTTATCCGGGTCGCGGCATCGATATCGTTTCTTAGCCTCGCTCCTTCCTAGTCCCCTTTCCGGTCTAATTTTCAATTTTAAATTCTCATTTTGGTTCTGACATATACGTTACGCTGCCTCCTGCGGTGCTCTCCACCCTCCTTCCGGGCTCGTCCTTGGGCTCGTTCTCGTTCTTGTTCCTTTCGCTGTGTGCTAATTTTCTTCATTAAACAGCTTGGCATTTAAGGACAACATAGCGCTAAATTGTTTCTCGGCGAAGCCAGGCAACAGCAGCGGCAACAACAACAAATGCAGCTCACAACAATTATGTCAGGCATGCCGAAGTCTGGACCTGGCACGTGGATGACATTGTAAGCATCTAAAGCTCATTTTACCCAGCACGGAGTCTTAAAGCTCACATTGCAATTAATGCTGCTCCACGTGGAAATTGAGATTGCAACATGCAATTAATTATAGCCAGAGTTGACGGAGAAATGAGAACAGCAAAAGCAAGTTGAAGTTTGGTTTTTCATCTTCAGAACGAAAAACGTTGCAAATTAAGCTCGCAGTTTCGAATGATCTTTAAGATTTGTAAAGTTGAACTAAAGCTGTTAGCTTTAAATGCACTTTAAGTTTTATCCAATGGGAATTAGAAAGCAAAAGGAAACTTCAAGTTAGCTTTAAGCTTTGGTTGAGCTTTCAGGCTAAAGCAAAAGAGAATCCGGATGAAAATGGAAGTTGACCTCCTTTAAGCTTTAAGTGAGCTTTAATAAAAAAAAAAGATAAACAAGCAAAATTAAGTGCTTGTTAAGAAGGAGACTAACAATGTAAAAGGCAACTCAAATTAAGCTTTAAGTTTGAAGTAAGCTTTAATATTTGGAAAAGAAGAGTTTTAGGTAGGTAAGGAAAGCTTACGTTAAGCTTTCAGCTTAAAGTACATATGCATATGTATTGCATATCTATTCGTATTTCCATAAATGTATATTTGCAATGATGTACTCACCTGAAAATCGCCCCGCACGATTGTTTGAGCGTCATCTATCAGAAGAAGAGCAGTTATTATAGTAACACATCATTGAAAGAACTGAAAAAAAAACAAAGATAATGTTTATTAGCTTCCAAACGCAGCTTGCTTGCTAAACCTTACTTGAACTAGTGAGAATCACGTAGAAGAGCAATATTTGTGAATAGCTCAGCTCAACATTCACACATGCATACATGTATGCATTCAAGTACAAAGAAGCAAACATGCATATATGCGTTTGTAATAATTGTTACATTTAATAAGACTTAGTTTATATTTATAATACGTACCAGTTTTCTTAATTGCCAAATTAATTAATTGGAATTGATGTCGCCTCCTCCTTTGCTTAAGCTGTCGCCTACTGCCATCTCCTCCAATATAAAAACTGCCGCCTCCTCGCATATTAAAAGCGCCGACTTCCCCATTATTAGGGCCGCAGTTTCCTCTTTAGCTGAAGCCGCCTCCTCCAATATTAGTTAAGAATTATCAAGCCGCCTCCTCCTTTGCCTAATCCGCCGTCACCTCCATAGTTGAAGCCGTCGCCTCCTCCTCTGCTCAAGCTGCCGCCTCCTCCATAGTTGAAGTCACCTCCTCCCATAATAAGGCCGCAGCTTCCTCTTTAGGTGAAGCCGCATCCTCCAATATTAGTTAAGAGTTATCAAGCCGCCTCCTCCTGCTTAAGCCGCCGCCTCCTGCTTAAGCCGCCGCCTCCTGCTTAAGCCGCCGCCTCCTGCTTTGCTGAAGCCGCCTCCTCCAATAATAAGGCCGCAATTTCCTCTTCAGCTGAAGCCGCCTCCTTCAATATTACTTGCAGTGAGCCCTACGAGACTTACTATATTACTTGCAGTGAGCCCTACGAGACTTACTTAAATTCATGAGAATCGCGTAGTAGGGCATTAATTGGGAATATTTTTTTTTATATGTACATACATACATATATACATCCTTACATACATACATACATACCCACATACATACATACATACTTACATACATACATACATACATACATACATACATATATACATACATACATACATACTTACATACATACATACATATTTACATATATACATACATATATTCTTACATATATACATTCATACATTCATACATACATAGATAAATACATACATACATAAACAAATACATACCTACATACATACATACTTAGATACATATATACACACACATGCATACATACATACATACATACATACATACATACATACATACATACATACATACATACATACATACACATACATACATACATACATACATACATACATACATACATACATACATACATACATACATACATACATACATACATACATACATACATACATACATACATACAGACATACATACATACATACCTACAGACATCCATACATGTACACACATGCATACATACATACATACATATAAACAAACATGCATACATACAAACAAACATGCACAAATACCTTCCCATGCGCACGTACACACATGCCAACATATTTATATGGCGGATACTTCCAGGCCTTGGCCGTGGAAAGTTTGATGCTAGAACTAACTCTTTCATCCAGTTGCCGTCCGTGGAAAACTTAAATCCAGCCGTACTATCTTGAACTCTACTTCTAAAGTTAAATTTTACAGAAATATTTGAGTATTAGATATATATATATGTTAGTTTTGTGAAGCCGCAAGGTAAACTTTTGCTCACTTAACATTGCACCCGCATTTTCCATTCAAGCGCAGTGGATTTTGCTAAAAACGTATCACATTAATTCTGACAAACATGAGATTGAAGCCAAACGCATGGTAAACAGGAAAGTTCAACATTTTTCGCCCAATTTCCACTCTGTGCACATTAAGTTTTCATGTTGTGTTTTGAAAATAAGCTCGAGTCCGAGCGGACGAAACTCAGAACCTCACCAAATAAACTTTTGAACCACGAGAGGCGCATTTTGGGCTAAGCGTGAAAGACGTCCAAAATGAATGGTCATAAAGATTCTTAGAAATGAAGTCGAGCGCGGAACTTCACATGTGAATGTGTTCGAAGCCGATCGGATACACAATCAGGTTTCATGCAAACGCTTTTTCACGCTTTTTCCACACTTGCGGGTGGAATTAGCCAAAAACCTAGACGGTGAACATTTCAGCTTTCCAGCGCTTCTGGTTCGGGCTGTGCGTTGCTCATCAATCAGTCAGTCGGTCAGTCAATCAATCAGTCAGATTGTCGTGCTTTTTATGTGCTTAGAGCTGTGCATATGCCCCTCTTTAAATGGTGTAGGGTATTAAAAAACAAAACACGAAAACTGATATTTTAATGATGTTTTTTCAAGAATGCAACCGACTAAAAATAGGGCCGCTTCAGCTGGCAGCTGTACGTAAGCAGATCTTTCACACCACCAGTGCGTGTGTGTGTGTGTGTGTGTGTGCGTGTGTGTGGCTTTTGAAGGCTGGCAAAAGTTTTGCGAAGTTGTCGATATCAGATTACGCATACGCCACGTTGTCGCTCGTCAGAGCAGCAAAATTTAACGAGCAAGAAAATCACACGCAAGTGTGCGAGCGGAAGCGAGTGCGAGTGAGAGAGAGAGAGAGTGGAAGAGGTAGAGTAAAATGCAGCCGTGCAACAAGATGCTTAATGCCACGTTCGAGGACGAAGGACTGCCATCGACGGATCCGAGCAGACCCTCGACTTATAATTTAATTTGTGTTGACTGCATGTTTAAAGGCAGCGGCTGTGGCTGCGGCTGCTTTGCGGCTCTTCTGGCGACTCTGCCGCTCACAGCTTAAAAGTTGCCCTTGCAACACACACCCTTACACCACCCCAACCCCCCTCCCCCCCCCCCTCCCCCATGCTAGCAAAGATTGCAACATGCCAGCGCCCGCCGCAATCCCGTCGAGCGTTGTCGGCAACTTTGTCCATTAAAACAAACTTTTCGGCAGGTGAGCGCATCGATGGCTTTTGGCTGTTGCCACGCCCCGCACCCTAAACCGCCCCCGCCCCCGCACACACACACACACACACACCCCCTGAGCGCAGTTGGGGCATTATTTAGCTCAAAAACTGATACGCCGAATGCAGCCAACCAATTTTGTAATGTGAATTTAATGTCAGTTTTGCGACAGGTGCGTTACCAGGTCACGCCCTAAGGGGGCGTAGGTGGTATGCGTATGTGTGTGTGTGTGTGTGTGTGTGTGTGTGTGTTTGTTTGTTGTGCCGTTGGCCAAGTGGATTTTCGCTTGCCAACCAAAAGCTTTCAGCATATCCGTGTGTGTGTGTGTGTGTGTGTGTGTGTGTGTGTGTGTGTGTGTGTGTGTTTGGCTTAATGCATTGCATTTGCAGTTATTGGCAAACTTTTCCTGCGGCTTTTGGGCAGCGCGAAAATGGCAGCGTGGTTGGGGGGCTGGGGGCTGGGGGGGGGGGGGGGGGGGGGGGGGGGGGTGGGTAGGGTCTAAAGGTTGCAGGTTAGTAAAATTCAACCTCTTAAAGCTTAGGCTAAATTTCTCAAAGGCAGCTCGAAAAGTTGTGACGGCAGTTGCAGGGTATTTACCAGTCAGGCACTCCCTACCAAAAACTAGTTACTTAATGGTACATTGTCAAAAATTGCATGCATGTTTTACCTTTTGCGTTAGGGCATGCCACAGGCGAGGGAAAAGCTGTTGCTAATATCGCCCTTCTATGCGATTCTCATGAATTCATGTACCGCTTGGCTCGAAAGGATTTTCTGCTTCTATTATGAGTTTTATATAAACAAGTTTTGTTAATTATCTTATAAACTTTATCTATTCTCCTCTTCCTCTGTCTGGCTCTCTCTCTCTCTCTCACCCTCTCTCTCTCTCTCCCTCCCCCTCACCATCGCTCTCTCTCTCTCTCTCTTGCTCTTCCACTCTCGCTTATTCCTTATCATTTATTATTGCAGCATTCTTGTAGTATATATTAAGGCTTCTAAAGTTTTTAATAATTGAATTAAATTTAAAATTTAGCAGAAAGCAAATTTGGTTTTTCCGCGAAATTTGGAATTAAATATCTTTATCACATTTTTGTACTGCTAAAAATATTATATTTTCGGTAAATTTAATCAAAACTAGGAAAATCTTGTGGCTGCAGATGAATTTTGCTTTCGGACTGAGGGTTTTCCTCGAATTAAGAGTAATCTAAATAATATTTGCACAAAGTATTTTTCATGGTCAACAGGTGGCTTTCAAGTGTGAACCGGCTTGTTATTTATGTCTTCTCCTGGAAATTCATTTCAGTTCCGAGTGAACAAAAGAAATTTAGTAAAGTTGTAAACGTTTCTCGCGCTTTTTCCACGCATGCGGGTGGAATATTGCCAAACCCCGGCTTAACGTGACAGAGTTGGTTTGAACCGTGAACCGCACGGATGCCAGTTCTAAGCTAGCAGGCGTTGCGATCTCTAATTGGGACTTTTGGAACTGGAAATTCATTTCAGTTCCGAGTCAACAAATGAAATTTAGTAAATCGTCGAATGGATCTGAACAATATAAATAACATACTCTTGCATAATCCTGAGAATCTTCTGAGGAAGAAGAAGAAGAGAAGGAGGAAGGGTAGCAGCAGCAGCAGCAGCAACTGTGGCTCGGGCTCCTCCTCCTGCTCGGAAAGCGACTACGATACGAACGGGGGAACCGTGCTGGCCATCGCAGGGGAGGAGTTCGTGGTGGTCGCCTCGGATACACGGATTTGCAGTGGGCTGAGCATCGAGACGCGCGACCAGTCGAAAGTGTTCCCGATGACCCCGCTGGCGATGGTGGCATCCACGGGACTGTGGTGCGACACCATCTCGATGACCAGCCTGCTGCAGATCCGCATCCAGATGTACGAGCAGGAGCACAACAAGCCCATTTCGACCGATGCCCTGGCCCAGATGATCTCCATTGTGATGTACAACCGGCGCTTCTTCCCCTACCACACCTGCACCATCCTGGCCGGCATTGACCAGGCGGGCAAGGGCGCCGTCTACTACTACGATCCGGTGGGCCACATGGAGCGCTGTCGCTACCGTGTGCTCGGCAGCTCCGGCAAAATGCTGCTGCCCGCCTTGGACCACGGCCTCGGCTGGGAGCACCACACCCTCGTGCCGCCCGACCAGTATCCCCCTCTCGACAAGGAGCGTGCCCTGGCACTGGCTCGCAACTGTCTGCGCGTCGCCTCCGACCGGGATCTCTTCACCGGCGACACGGGCGTCCTCAAGCTCATCACCAAGGACGGCATCGAGACGGAAACGTTGCCCTTGCGCAAGGATTAGCGAGCTTTCCTGGAGTTTGGCATTAAGTTGTGGGCGTGGCAGGATTTTCCGATTGGAATTTGAAAATTTTGCAAGTTGAGGTTTTTCAGTTTCGAAATTTGACTTAAAATTTATCCAAAAGATATTTTTAAATGTATTTTATTTGAATAATAAGAAATGTTCGCATGCCAACTTTATCCATCTCCGATCCCATAGAGTATATATATATTCGTCTAGTTTACTAACTCACCCCCCCTCCCTATCATTTCACCTCATTTGCCTTGACGCAGGCTGAGTCCAGTTCAATTGCATTTCGTTGAATTTCGCATGTGCTCTCTCTCTCTCTCTCGTCAGCTCGAAAATTCGAGTTCGAATGTCGAATTCGGCAGCGGCGATCGCCGTCGACGCAGCTCAAAAAGTCAGTTGGAAATCGTCGCCGCGCCGAAGCGGCTGCATCTGCCTTTATCGTGCCATAATTGACGCCAAATACAAGCGAACCGGCCGTTTTTCTGTTTTTTATTCTTTTTTTATTATGTGTAGTGCTAGTGCTAAAGGTGTAACAACAAATGTTTTATAATATATAATGTGAGCGTCGTGCAAGTCGCCGTCAGTTACATACATATATATATGTATGTATATGCTAGTTTGGTTTTATTTTCTCGGCACAAGAATGCAAGCGCATTGTCAAATAATAGTCCCGTTTTTTTGTTCTTTCCTTAACTCCGTTATTTTGTGTTTCTTGCCTTGTCCGACAGCGGCTTTGCATATGCTGCTGCCAGGCACGCCATATTGCCGCTGAGAGCCAAAATTTGAAAGAGAGGGAGAGCGAGTGCGTGTCGCCAAAAAGTTTCTAGTGCGCTCTTTTTTTTCTAATTTTTTTTACTGTGCAATGTGTAGTGTATTTTTGTCAGCAGCAGATCAACGCAATGGAATGCACGTAAGTGAAGAGAGACTCTTAAATTATGACTTAAGGAGAGTAACCAAATATAAATAACCTACACTTATGTTTAAAGAGAAAGCGAATAGTTTTAAAGGGCAACTTTTAAGAGATCTAACTAATGCTTTTGCATTTTGGTTTTTAGACATAATGAAAGGCTCTTTTTTGCCAGTTTAAGAAATCTTGGCTTCTTTCTCTCCAGTTGTTCAATAGGTCAGACAGAGTAGCAAGGGGAATGAGCGAAAGAGAGAGAGAGAGAGAGAGCGCGCAACGAAATTTGACAAATAATTCACAGAAAAAATAATGAAAATTAAGGACTTGCACTTTGAGTGATTATTGCCAGCGTTTTATATACAGCTGCCAGTCCGGGGGCCTGCTCCCCCCCTTCCCCCCTCTCCTTCCTTCCATTTGTATCTGTTCGTTTGCCTTTGGCTTGGCTGCATTTTTATTGTGGGCGTGGAAGGATTATTGCCTTTTCTAATTGGAATTTTACAGTTAATGTTTAACAGTTCGGAAATTCAGAACGCACTTTATTTAAGGATTATTTATTTAAGGATTTCAAGATTTTGAGAAAACATTTCGATTTTTTGCGGATTTAAATAAAAGTTAAAAACTCGCATAAATTAAAAGCAGGCGGGGATTTAAATATATCTAGAGTTGAACTCGATGCTGGAATGGTATTCCGCTCGAATATGGCTCAGATATCTGATGGAGTGTGATGCGCCTTGGAGTGGGCACTAATTTGAGGAGTGTTTTGAACGAGGGGGGGGGGGGGTATGGGGTAGGAGAGCAGGGTGGGTGCGAGGTAGTTGGGTGGAAAATACAGACGAGAAGCAGCCCAAGCTCAATGTGGGCTCAAAACGGAAAGCCAAAAGTCAAATAGAGCGCAAAATACATGAGCACCACGCGCGCTTGTGTGTGTGTGTGTGGGAAAGTGTGTGTGTGTGTGGGAGTGTGTGTGTGCGTGTGACAGACTATACTTAACACACTGTTGGCTGCGGATAACGAGGGGCGCGTCCGGCGCCAAGCAAATTGTAGCCAAACCAAATTTGATTGTCAAATGAGGAGGGCGGCGGATCAGAGGGTGGTTTCTTGGAGGGGGGTGGGTGTGGGGAGGGGGTACGTGTGCTGGCAGATAGCTACGCACTTGAGCTCACAAAAAATACCTCTACTTAACATTTGAGTTGCAAACAAAGCACAAAGATCTACACATGTGTGTGTGCGTGTGTGTGGGTGTGTGTGGGTGTGTGGGTTTTTGTGTGCGTGTGTGTGTGTGTGTGTGTGTGACGTCTCCGACGGCCAGTGGCATCTACAAAAACTGAGGACAATTGCAATTGCAATTGGCTGCAATCGACTGCGCAATACGCTGTTCACACTCCAGACTCTAAAACTGTAACTGACAAAGGCAAATGGCTTTCAAACTGTGATTTACTGATGCATCCATTTGGACACGCCTTTTCATGTGCTCACGCCCTGCTGCTGCCTCGAAAACTGTAATCACACAGCAAAGTGACTTTCAAACTGTGACTTTAGCAATGACTTTTAAACTGTGAATGTGCATTTTTCTCTTCAAAATAGGAATTCTTGTTATGTGTGAGCGTGTGTAGGCATTTGTCGAAGCTTAAGGAGGGCTCTAAAACTGTAATTCGAAAGCGCTGTGACTTTCAAACTGTAAATTTAAAACTGTTACTAATAATGATTGCCTTCTACAAGTTTCCCTTGAATCTTTACTTCAGCTGTGTGTGTGTGTGTGTGTGTGTGTGTGTGTAATCGATGCACAGACGGCCACACACAAAACCAATATACCCGTTTGGCAGCCTGCGTGCAGGGCATAAGAAGTTGCTGCTTAAGTGATACAAAATGCAAATACGCCAGCGACAAAGTCACAGATGGAGGCGAGCTGGCAGCGGGATGAGGCAAAAGCCTAAGCTTCTGGGCCAGGCATGTGAGTGTGCGTGTGTGTGTGTGTGTGTGTGTGTGCGTGTGTGTGTGTGTGTGTGTGTGTGCTGTGGGGCCAAGCAAATGCGTAGACATTGCCAGGCAAAGTCTGTTGACGAGCTTCACGGCTTAAGCTTATTTGCACGACGACAACTCCAGCCCGCCCCGCCCACACTCATGTGATATCCACTCGACAATTGTACCCGCCCCCTCCCCCCCCCCCCCCCCCCCCCCCCCCCCCCCCCCGCCCGCTCCACCCACCGCCCGTGAGCCACTTGTGGCGGCTGTAAAAGTGGCATCCAATGTGACTGATATGCGGCATTGGCAGCCAGCTTAAGATGAAATGTAAACACAAACAGAAGCGGGCGGCCCAGCTTGACAGATGCCACGCCTACGCGCCGCAATGCCTAGTGCCAAACACCGCCCACCACCGCAACCCGGACGTCCCCCTGCCCCCAACCGTAGCATGTCTACAGCAACTATCTGCAGCTTTTCCTGTGTCATATTGTTAAATTATGCGTGGCCAAATTTTTGGCTTTATGCCGTCTGCTCTTGTTGTTGTTGTCAGTTTTGTTGTCGTTCTTGTTGTTGTTGCTGTTGTTGTTGTTGTTGTCGTCGCCAGTTTGTCAGCTCGTAAAACGCAGCGCTGAAAGGCATCAAAAACTCATCTGGCTGCTGCTGCTGCTGCTGCTGCATCATCTAAATCAACATTCACGCTGAAGTAGTCAAAGTCAAATCCATATCCGTTTCCGGTTTCAGTTTCGCTTTTCCTGTTTTCTGCCCTTATCGAGGGCATATCAATATTGTCATCAAATGAAATAACATATAACGCATAGAAGGTGACATCTCCGAGCTCCGAGCCGAGTCGTTATAGCCAGGCCCGACTGTCTGTCTCCCCTCTCTCTCTCTCTCTTTCTCTCTCTCTCTCTCTCACTCTTTCTATGCGAACTAGTCTTTCAGTCTGGCATAGATACGTCTTTCCGTTCTTAAGTCTCATCCGATCGGAGCACTTTATTATATAGCTGGCATCGAAACGTCGAAAAGTGAGTTCTTGGAAAACTCTTTTGCAACGATTCCGTGCATTCGCATTCGCATCAAATCTATCTATTATGTTACTCTATATCAAGAGTCGCTCGTAGATATTTTCATTGAACTCTTTACGATTCTCGCAGGCGAATGTCTGGCAGGGTATTAAGTATTCGGTGTGCCGCAGATCTTCCCGCTTGTTCATTTTTTTTCAGCTTTTCTTTATATTTTAAGTCACGTCACAAAGCCAGCTCACATATAACATCGCCACGTGCTGTCTATGGCTATGGCACTGCCCCGCACCCCCTACACCCCCCCCCCCCCCCCCCCCGACACCCACCCCGCAGCACTAAACGTGCACATTTTGAGGATATGCCTGCGGTTCGTGACCAGTTGACAATTTGATGCGTCGCGCCTCTCACATGACTCTAAATTTTGGATTTTGTGCTCGTCCAGCAACAGATGTTCAAATCATTTTCAAATATATATACACATATATATATATATATATGTGGATCCAGAGAATGTCACGTATGTTATTAACACACAGTAACCCTGCTGTCAGAGATTTTTGATTATTTCTGCTTTAAACATAGCCAAAACCATGTCGATGACATTTGCATTTGATTGAAACAAAATTGGCATCTACCAAGCATGTTTAGATTCTTAGTTAGAAAGGTTGAGAGCCAAGCTCTTTATGCTTAAGGCTTAAGATTTGTTCAATTCGAAAAGTCGATTGAAAGACATGATTATCGCGTGCTGTGCAGTGCTGTAAATCTGAGCAAACACTATTCTTGCGGTCTTTTCAACACTTTTAACTGCCTCTTATTCGTTTTACAACACTTGTCGAAGTACTAATGCGTATTTCATTAGGAATTTAAATATTATGCCTATATATATAAGTATATATGTTATGGAGCATATATATTAGTCGAAGCAATAGCCCGGCGTTGCGCGGCTCAAATGAATAATGGTGAAGAGGCAAGCACTCGCTTGTGTAATTCATGTCAAATTCGGGCAGAGTCGATTATTATAAAAGGAAACACACATTTTTTCTTTTCATTTTAAACAAAATGTTCTTTCTTTCATTTTGTTTTCCTCTCTAGTAAATAAAAATGAAGAATTGCTACCCGATTTGAGCCAGCGACTTCACTTTTGTTAGTTCAACGCGTAACATACCTGTCAAATATATCAAAATTATTCTTTACTTCTCTAGTATATGAAAATGAAGAATTGCTACCCGATTTGAGCCAGTGACTTCACTTTTGCTAGTTCAACGAGTAACATACTTGTCAAATATTCAGTATTATTCCTCTTTTCTCTAATATAAACATTAAGAATTGCTACCCGATTTGAGCCAGCGACTTCACTTTTGTTTAATGCCTGCATGGTGTAACATGTTTTGACCAGCGTTTTCTCCACTTGCGGTTCGAATTTCAGTAACTTCATCTTAGATCTCACTCTCGAGCCAAAAATCAGATGCATCTGGCCTAGCTCTTGCGGTCGCTCAGTCGGTCGGTTAGTCGAACAAATGTTATTGTATAAAGCTGGATAAATATTTAGTGGAGAACTGGCGCACACTCACTGTGATTGGGTTGGATTGGTTTTTAGTTTGCATAGGGCTTTCAACTTTGGTTTACTTAGGTATTTAACATTTAGTATTCTTCTGCTGCGACCCATTCTGCTGCTGGCCGTTCTTGTTGTTCCGGTTGCCCGGCAACCCATTAAAAGGTATTGGCCCCAAGAAATTGCTGTGTCCATTCACTCGTTTCCACAGACGGCCCCGATCCGTGCCCCTTTGCCCCTATGCCAGCGCCTCTGCCTACGTCAATTCAATACGTTTAAAAGTTCATTTGCTGTTTAGCTTGGTCATTATGTGCCTGCCCAACAGGCTGAAGGACTGACAGACTGACGGACTGACGGACTGGCGGACTGACCGACTGCCCTCCTCTCAGCCAGGCCAGTCTGCGCCTTTGTTGGCTGGGGCCATTAAATGGGCACTCAATGTGTTTGTCTAACTTGCCATTTGCGATGATAATAATGTCGTATGGCCGTAACATTGCTGTTGCTTGGCTGCCCCCGTCACGGGCGAGCACGCGAACAACCAAACAGCCGGACAACCCGTCGAACCGAGCAGCCGGGCCAGCCGGACAGCACTTTGTAGCTACAGCTACTCGTTCTTGTTATGCTCTAACCAGGGGGCATATGCATTGCCCCAAACAGAGAGGAAGTTATTTGAAGCTAATGTGCGCGAGACTCACAGCAGCTAACACAAGAAATCAAGGTACAGTTGCGTCTAGCTGAGCTAAAATCGCTATGAATCGATTCAGCTGATCAGCTATATAGAAAAACCAGATTGTTGTCAAGTTAATATACTTATATAGCTATATATATAAACTTGATCAGTCGTATCGATCTATAGAAACGCGTCCATCTTGCAGGCAACAAGGGCTTAAGGCTTTATATCGTTTTTTCTTGAATATCGATAAATATCGATTTCATGAAATTGTTACTCAAGCATAACTCGAGAACTGCAACAAAATTGGTATGTAGCTAGTCGAATAGTTTAAACAGTTTGCCATTATTTCACTTTTTGGATATTTGCGTCAATTTAGACCAAAATGCTTTAAGACGCATTTGTTAGGGTTAAAGTCTTGTGCCGTATTTAGGCAGCGATCGGACAATAAAGTCCGAAGTTCATCAAAAAGCCAAATGCAAAACAAGAGAAGAAGAAGCAAGGCACGGATAGCTAGGCGATGCAGGGTATCTCCTAGTTGACTACTCCCGACTGTCAGTATATATGTGAGCTGGGCGAGGAAGCGGCCCCGGCAGCAGCTTTTATAGGGTATTCAAGCTACGGCATAGTTGGGTCAAACGCTGCCCCTTTACTCTGCGAGCTCTTCTTCTTGTTGTCGTTGTTGTTGTTGTTGTTCTTGATGTTGTTGCTGTTGTTGTTGGCTATCGATATATATTTCCAAATCGTTTGGCTTGGCGTTTTGATTTCGTTATCAGTTTTTATGTTTATAAGTGCGACACACATACGTGCCTGGTCTCTCTCTGTGTGTTTGTGTGTGTGTGTGTCGTCTGGGTTTTATTTGTGCGCTGTTTGGTCAATTGGAAAACATTTCGCAGCAGACTTTTTGGCGCCCGCCTCGAAAAAGCGTTGCTCGACGGGCGGTCGCCAAAGTGACGACGCCCATGAAAATCAGACCCCTTGTTGTTG
Source organism: Drosophila novamexicana (assembly GCF_003285875.2). Taxonomy (NCBI): domain Eukaryota; kingdom Metazoa; phylum Arthropoda; class Insecta; order Diptera; family Drosophilidae; genus Drosophila; species Drosophila novamexicana. The sequence continues at coordinate 769,679 of NW_020824860.1, read as the reverse complement.
TTGTTGTCAGTTGCTGCTGCTGCCGTTGCTGCTGCTGCTGCTGTTGCTGTCGGCATAATGGCGTCGTTATTATTTTGGCATTAAAAGGAATTAATACGCTTCAATGGACTCTCAACGTAAATAGATCGTTAGGCAGCGTGCCAGCAGCAGAAGTTGCTTCTTCTTTCCTCTATGCTATATACTATACCCCGCCCCCCTCCCCCCTACTCCCCATCTTTTCCACTTTTCCAGTCTTTTCTGTGTGTGTTTTTGTTTTTTGCCAGCTCTTTATCAATGCACGCTTTGCTAGTTTTGCTGGCTTTTCACTTTGCTTTGTCACGCAATCGAGCACAATTTTTGGCACTTCACATGCAAAAAAGCCACACACACACACACACACACACACACTCGCACACACACACTTTGGTTTTGTGAAGTGACTCTTTCACTTGAAATGGGCCACCAACCACTTGACCAGGCTTCAACTGCGCCCGTTCCTCGCCTCACTTTCAATAAACTTACATTGTGTCCCCACCCCCCCCCCCCCCTCTCCCGCTCCCGCTCCCACTCCCACTACCACTCTCTGCTTTAGATATTTCATGTTTTCTAAGTGAATTGCATAAACGTTATTTTTTTTTTTATAAAATGCTGATGCTGTTGATGCATCTTCTATTCATCTATTTGTACCCTCTGCAGACGTGGCACTATCATTTCCATATGCAATGTGTGATAAATATCGATTTTGTCAGCATAACTGGATGGTCTCAAAAGCTAGATACCCTCTCTATCCATAGGTCAAAATTTCACATACCCCTAGGCTTATCTTATCCGATTTTCGCATGGTTTGCCTCTTTGTTCATGGTTAGGCCGCGAAATAATATTAATATTAATAATAATAATTATAATAATGAAAATAATTAAAGTAATAATAATAATAATACTAATAATAATTGTTATGTAACTAATGCATTAAAGAAAATCAATGAAAGCTATAAATATAAAAATGAAAATTAATGCTAATAATATTTATATCAATATCTTTTCTACTTAAACTAATAATAATAAACTAATGAAAAAATCAATCAAATAATGAAAGTAATAATAATGATAACAATAGTAATACTAATAATGATAATAGCAATAATAATTATTATAAACTAATAAAAATAATATAAAAAAAAAATATTAACGATATTTATAATAATACTTATAATATTAATAGTAATACAAATAATAATAGCAATAATAATTGTTATGTAACTAATGCATTAACGAAAATCAATGAAAGTTATAAAAATAATAATAAAAATTAATACTTATAATATATTTAAATATCTTTCCTATTGTTACTAATAATAATAAACTAAATACCAAATGAATAAATTGTCTAATTACAAGAACAATAGGAATAACAACAATTGCATTCATAATAATAATAATAATAAAGCAATTATGAGCAAGCACATAATGATTCAATGCATGCATGAGTCCATTTCACGCATTAGTTGCCACCATGAAGAGATTTTGATTAGCGAGCAGTCGCGTGTTGAATTTTGAGCATCGAAATTCAGTGCATTCGCATTTGTTAATATAAATTAATGCAAATTTGGTGTGAATCCAATTTTAGCAATGTGATATGTTGATTTGATGTTATGTGAACTCGATTATACTGTATCATTTCAAGTTTCGCAACATATTTAATTGTTATGGAAATTTTTCGATTATCCACATAATGATATGGATTATCATAATGTCCAAGGGTGCTGGGCTGGGAGCAAGAAATGCGGGGGTGGGGGGGTTCAATAAAAGTAAAGTTCTTTCAAATTTTTGCGGCATCAGCAATATTCGAATTGCAATCGGAATCTGTCGATGTTGCTGGTTCTCAGCCCAAAAGCATTTTCAATTTAGTTGCACGCAAATATTTAGATTATTTCCAATGCTTCAATTCAAACACAAACACACACACACACACACACACAGATACAGATACAGACGCCCACACACGCCCACAGTGGGCGTTACTGATGAAGCGATACATAAATCCAGATACATGCTATACGTACTCAATTGCTGTCACTGCATATCGCACGGATATAAAACAGCCTGTCACAGATACACATTTGGCTTTAAACATTGCATGCGGCCTGACATGAATAAATACCCTACAAAAGCTCGGCTGCGCAGTGCTTATTCGACTTGTGAATCACGTTGACTTTAAGAGTAAAAGTAGTTCGCAAATTGTGCAATATCTAATCAAATATCTCTCGTAATTGAAAAGCTGAAGAATATATTCCAAATTGTAGCTAGATCGATTGATAGACATCCGAGTTACAGTAGAACGTGGACAGAGTTAAGTGCGAATATTGTCGACAGGAATTCGTGTAGGCCTACACAATTCCTTTTCTATCCAAACAGCATTTACAGGGTATCTGGCAGTCGAGCCAGTCTGGCTGTCATGTGTGCATATTAGATGGCTCTGCCCTTTGAGAAAATACTCCCATATTTGCATTAATTTAGCTAATTGATGCGTCAATAAAGCAAAACTATTTTGGCTCAAACCGAATGCCTTTCTCACAGTTTCCACTCAAAATAATGCCTGAGACATAACACAAATACTTGGCACGCACATCATTTAGCACGGCATAGCTGAACTTTAACCAAAATCAATCTGTAAATTTCATTATGCCAGAGACTGAAGGCATTTTTAATGTGTCGCTTTGTTTTGTTTGCATTGTTTGTATTTCGGAAAGTGACGCAAAACCGACGCGAATTCCAATTGAAATTGGCTCAAACGGGGTATATTAATTTCGTGCAAACGTATGTAACAGGCGGAGCGAGAGAGAAAGAGAGAGAGGGCGAGAGAGAGAAAGAGGGAGGCATTGCCGGCATACACAGTTGAGACAATGTTCGTCTGTCTGAACCGATTGTTGAACAATTGCTTGGAACTGGAACAATGAACAACTGGTTCGAACTGTGAACAACAACTGATTTTGTGTAATCGAACTAGGTTGGGAAAATTATTGTATAAGGAACAAACGAGTGGAACCAATTGCTGAACGAGTGATCGGAACTGGAACAAAGAAGCATCACAATGTGGACAACAACTGGTTCGAACCATGAACTGAAACACCAAAGAATTCTGTGCAATTGAACTAAGCTGAACGATTGATCGGAACTGGAACAATGAACAACTGGTTCGAATGGACAACCAAATGATTTTATACCAACAAACTAGGTTAGGAGAATTATTGTATAAGGAACAAATGAGTGGAACCAAATGCTGAACGAATGATCGGAACTGGAACGGAACTGGAACAAACTACAGTGTGCACACACATCGCAAAAACTGGTTCGTGAAGACTGTGAACTGAACCACCAGAGAATTTTCCATAGATTTATAGCCGCGATCATGTCTCATCCAGAACGAAGCAAAAACCTAGCTTCTCGCTGGCATTTCGTAGCCACGCCTTCGGGAACTAAACTTTTCTAAATGAGCCGAAAAAAAGTAAATAAACTTGTATTTAATATTTCACAGTATTTCACAGTATTTCACAGTTGTTTTTCAACTCAAACGCCAAACGCCATTAACAAAGCAGCAACAGCAACAGCAAGGACAACAACTCGGCAGCAACATTCTTGCGCTTGTCAACATTTTGAGTAGCAATTTGGTTGCACGCCCACGTTGCCAACTGCCACGCCCATTGCCAGAAATGCCCGCATATATAGATGCCTGCATGTGGCACACTTTGAGTAATGCGCTGCCTGCCAACTGATTGCCACTCCAGTTGCAATAGTTGCTGCTGCTGCTGTTGCTGCTGTTGCTGCTTGGTATTTTGCGTGAAATGCGTTTGATGCAATGCCGCTTGCCCCTTGCCCCTTGTCCCGCCGACCGCCTCCAGCCCTAAACAAAATGATGAATTGAAACAACAACTGCAGCAGCTACTGGCCGCATGATGCGGGCTACATTGCTGCTGCTGCCAGTGATTACCATTACCAACAGTTGTCGTCGTCGTCGTCGTTGTTGTTGTTGTTGCCGCTGTTGCTGTTGCTGCTGCTGCAATTGCCAATGTCGGCTGCAATTCTGGCTTCAGCTGCGGCTTCGGCTACGGTTACAGCTCCGTGCTTGGGTTTGGCCTTCAGTTGTTGCCAGTTTCCTTTTTTGAAATCATAAATTTAACTGCAGCAGCAACAACAACCAACAGCAGCAACAGCAACAGCAGCAACAACAGCAACACAAGCGCTTTGCATTTTGTTGCGGCTGCTGAAAAATGTTCAAAGGAGCCAAGCAGAATCCCAGGCTAATGAACACGATACACACACACACACTCACACACACACACACTCACACACTCACACACACACACACACACACACACACACACACGCACTCACACACACACACACACACACACACACACTCACACATGGAGCAGGGCGGCGCGGGCTGTGCGGCAGTTTATGGCCCGTGCAGCACTCAGTGCATTTGGCAATTATGAAATGCACTCTCAAATGTGTGTGTGTGTGCGAGTGTATATTTAAATATGAGTGTCTGTGTATGTGTGTGTGAGTGTGTCCCCTTGCTGTGGTGTGCGCGTGTCTGTGTGTGTGTGTGTGTGTTTGTGTGAGTGGGGGCATGTGTAAAGCAAATTTAGAGCAAGCGTAAAATTTGCAATTAAATGGCAAAGTAGCATAAAGAGCCACGCCCACTCAGCCCAGGCAGCAGGACGACATGCATCAAGAAAAGAAAGAGAGGGAGATGGAGATGGAGAAAGGGAGAGACAGATGGGAGTAGGGCGACACCGAGAGACTTCACAAATGAGGTCAGTTGCGCTTCAACGTTTTGTGCGTTGACATTTTTTGTTACAACAACAACAACAGCAGCAACAGCAGCAACAGCAGCAACAACAGCAGCAACAGCAACAACAACAGCAACAACAACAGCAGCAACAACAGCAGCAACAACAGCAGCAACAGCAACAACAGCAACAACAGCAACAACAGCAGCAGCAACAACAGCAGCAGCAACAACAGCAGCAACAGCAACAACAGAAGCCAGCAGCAGCAGCAACAACAGCAGCAACAGCAGCCAGCAGCAGCAGCAACAACAGCAGCAACAGCAGAAGCAAGAACAACAACAGCAGAAGCAAAAACAACAACAGCAACAGCAGCAGCAACAACAGCAGCAACAGCAGCCAGCAGCAACAGCAACAACAGCAGCAACAACAGCAACAACAGCAACAACAAGTAAAACAAGCGGAGCAACAACAACAACTGTGAAGTTGACTGCAGCAAACGAAATGAAATGAAAATTGCTGTGCACATTGCGTATACGCGACGTTGGACGGCACAGCAATAATGCCACGAAACGCATTAAAATCAACAGCAACAACACACAACAACAACAAAAAAAAAAGAATAGCAGCAACAGCAACAACAACGACAACAACAACGACAAGAAAATGACAGAAGGTTTCGATTATATAAAGCCAGCGAATGGGCGGATATGGGAATCCGTTTGTTTTGGTTCAACTATGCTGTGTGGGCGAAGGGGGCGTGGCTGGTGGCACTGACACGATCGAGCGTTACATTGACCCCCCGCCAAAACGACAACAACGAGAACTTAATGGACAGTCAGCGACGTGGTGGGGGTTGCAGCGTTCGGTTTTCGCCTGTTTGTTTGTTAAAGATTCACAAACATGACAAATGATAAATGGGGTAAAGGATACGCAATGCGCCATGTGCTGGACACAAATATACAGCTATACACTGTGACACAGACACAAACATCGCAGCCAGATCCAGATTTCACATATCAAATGCTGACAGCCCGACACAGTGAGTATGGCTCAGCCAAAGAACGGGTAGCATTAATTGTGCAGCCAGCTTGTCTCTAGCCGGGCGAGCACGAAGAAGTGCCATCGAAACGCAGCGATTGTCCGGCGTCGCACGGACTGAAATAATAATATGCATGCGATTAAAGTGCACCATCTGCAAAGGGTTCGAATTTAGAAACAAATATATACAAATTTGAACCGGCGACTTCACGCTTGCTGGTTCAATGTTCAGTCAGCGATACCCTTCAGGCTCTTTGTGAATGTATTTCAAACAGCGTTTTTGTACGCTTGCAATTTACAAACATCTAGAATTTGAACCGGCGATTTCACGCTTGCTGGTTCAACCTCCAAGCTCTTTGTAAATGTTCTTCATGCAAACTTTGAGCAGCATTTTTTCCACTTGCAGGTCGACATTGTCTCTCTGTCCACACTCGCTCCAGTCAGTCCGTCAATCAGACAATCAGTCAATCAATCAATCAAGTCAATTAAGGAATTGTGGCATTTAAAAAACAAAACTAAAAGTTGATATGCCCCATTTTAAACCCACATCCCTTGTCAATATCGTGTGTCAATATTCTGTCGGCATACTATGAAAGAGTTTGTGATATAACTATCATTGGATTTTTCATATTGGAATACGTTTCTCGAAGGCATACTTGTGCTGCTCTGTTGGCTTTTAATTAACATATTCTGCTCTTCAATGGATGACTTTTGAGTTTTTATTGGCTGCGATTCGAAAGTTTTCAGCTGAATTGCTTTTCCCTCTACTTGGCCCTGTTGTAAACATATTTGCAACTGCTCGAAATCGAAATGAGAGACACAGCATTTAAGGGGGCTGACAGCCACGCCCACAATTCACATGCATGGTCGCAAAAATTAATTGATTCAAACAATTCGAAACGATTTGCGCATTAAAACTCGAATGGCCAGCAAATCAAATTGAAATGCCAATGGAGGTTCCGTTCGCTCGCTTTAGTGTCCGCATCCACATTCACATCCGCATCCACATCCGCATTCGCCTGCGCATCTGCATCAGTGTGTCGTTCACAGTATCCGTGACTGCGACTGCGACTGCTACTGTGATTGTGATTGTGTCTGTGCCCATTTGTATGAAACTCTCGGCATGAATTTAATTTTGATTTTTATTTGAATTTTTATTCGGTTTTTAAACGTCGAACGATTTAATTGAATTGCACGCGACCCAGTTACCCAGACCCCGAACGAACCCCTCGTCGCAACCCTGCGGTATGGGATGTGATTATGCAAATTGGCGCCCAACGAGGGGCGTGGCTTGGGTGGCTAATTTTATCGTCGCTCTCCCGCTCGCCGGTCAACGAGGAGAACTGCAGCAGGGGCAGCCAGTGGACCAAGTGGAGGCAGAGAGATACGCTTGGACTTGCCTTTTTCATGTAGCTGCAAATTGTACAAGCGCATGCCAATACATGTATGTGGAAACATGCATCCAATATTGGTTGCAGCTTGACTTTGACTTGACTTGAAGGACTCGCACACACACATACTCACACACACCCGGCCACATTGTGGACTGTTCTGTTTGTGGCATTGCATCTTTAAGTCATTGGGCCACTCGACAGATCCGACAAGTGGACAGTGCTGAGCGCCTCTTCGGGCGCCGCTCAATTTCAGGCTCAATTTCCAGCGCTCGACTTGGACTTCAAGTTTTCACTTATGTTGATTTGCCCAATTAAAATCCATACACTCAAGTGAGCTCGCAGACAGCTCGAGGTTTCCATTTAATTATGCAAAAAAAACAACCTTAAATGCACTTTAATAATGTTTCCTACTAAATGTACAAGCTGCAGACTCGTAAGCTGTGCCAGACCAATCGCAAGCTTATATGTACATATATATATATTCCACAGTCGCCTCTCACAATTAGAAGCTTAATGTTGAGAGAACGCACACACCCGAGGCACTTAACGTGAGTCGCAACTTTTGGTTACCTTCTACTGACTCCTACTCATGTGCGACAGGTAATGCTCGACTAGAAAATACCCTGGAGCTGCCATTACGTACATTCAGGCTTGCTACTATGCGCACTTTTTCTTCCCTTAGCCTCATGCTTTGAGAAATGTGTTCTTGACCAAGTTAAGGATATCAATATATATCGATAGATATATATAAAATTTCTCACAGATAGATCGTGGTCTAGTCGATGCAGCTCCTCGTCCTTATACGAATAGATATATGCCTAATCGGATGGTAGAATCTGTCTTGTGCACGAGACCATTGTGTGAGCCCATCTGAGTGGGTTCTGGGTATGCAAATCAAATTGAATATTGCTTTTCAAATGGCATTATCTTGAATTGAGGTAAATGCAGCTTAAGTCTTGGTCTTTGCCGAGTTAATTGAAGCAGTTGACCCAATTTGTGGGTCCACATTGTTGATAGATTTGCATGCCATGGCGTTTCCATTGCACGGGCACTTGGACGGGCATTTAAATATTGAACTGGCCAGGTCACAAATTTGTATTTCATAATGGAATTCAATTATGCGCCATGCTGCACAATAAATTGCACAAATGTGAGCAAGCGCTGACCCAATCAATCAAACAATCAATCAATCAATCACAATATAAAATAAAGTAAACAATGCCAATAATCAATTTTAAATTTCATTTAAAATTGTACTTTTTCTCTACTTTTTTTGTGGCATTTTTTTTTCCCGCCGAGTCAGACTGAAAGCCGACTGCAAAATACACTAACTTGTGTTAATCAGTGACTGTAAAACTGTGACTCTTAAACTGTAACACGACAAATGTGGCCTCAGGCAGGGTCTTTAGGAATTTGGTTTAGACTAAGACTCGAAAACTCTAATGTCGACAATCTTCAGCTTAAGGCTCAAACCCAAATGGCGCATCTAATACTGTGACACGGTCACACTGTGACTCAACAACTGTGGCCTTGAAGTGGGAATCCAAGCTATGACTCGAGAACTGCAAATCTCTAACCTTGAGCTTAGGGCCCTGGTCAAAATGGTGACTTCCAAACTGTAATTTAACTCAAGTGCATTTCAAACTGTTGGCCAAAAATAAAGAGTTCGTTGAGCTATAAAGTATGTTCAAGCTGCTCACCAATTTAAAAATCAGGAAATTTCTAAAAGTTTAAGCACTGGCTCTTAAACTGTGACTGTCAAACTGTAGGAAATTAAACATATTATGGGCGTGACAAAAACTATTTGGTTCTGACCTGTCAAAGATATCAATAATTCCTCAAAAGACATTTCGCTGTGACTCTAAAACTGGGAATATTAAACTGTGCATTTAAAACTGTAGTTTGGTAGATGTTAAGTCAAAGCATATGGTCGATTTACGAAGACTTTTTTCTTGCCTGGTTTAACATTAAGCCAGCAAAATTGATTTCCAATTACTTGCAAACTGTAACAAGGCGCTTAAAACTGTGCGGTATGTGTGTATAGAACTTGAATATGTTTAGTCTAATGCTAGCGAGAACATTTATTAACGGTCCAGCAAACTAAGAGAGAGAGAGAGGGAGAGAGAGTCTAGAGATTTTCAAGGCTCCAAAACTGTGAAACTGTGAAACTGTAAAACTGTAATTAACGTAACTGAAGCAAATGATAGACCTTTAGAAGAAAGAGCATATCGAACTAGAATCATTTAGATTATATTTGTGTGTTTTTCTTCCGGCTCGAGCTGCGCCCGCTGTTTAATGCAATTTTCTGATTAATGCAGAGAGCCGCCAGCTGCAGTTGCAATTAAGTGGGATAAGTTGACGAGACGGGAGGGGGGAGGCCGAAAGGTTGGCTTGGTGCTGGCGTTTTGTGCGCGGTTGAATGCACTCGCTGAGTGAGCTTCTGATGTCGCTGGCCAAATGTCAATTTAATTCGGGTGGCCTCCGCAAATTGTGCACCAAAAATGTCAGCGCAGTGTGCGAGTGTGCGAGTGTGTGTGTGTGTGTGTGAGTTAATTTGATTTTAATTATGTAACACTGGTTGAGGATGTGCTGCTGCTGCTGCTGCTGCTGCTTTGGTTTGTTTCATTTGCGGTTAATCAACTGGCCGTGGCATTAATATTTTGATTGCCACACGCCGCGCGGCAGCCCCGCGAATGTTGCAGGCAGCCGCAAAAATTGACAATTAAAAATAATTTGAAATGCAGACGCCAAAACGTGGCAGTGACAATAAAACGAGCGCATTTCATTAAAATTTCAAGTCAACTCAACTGTGCCACACACACACACACACACAGACACACTTGACAACAGCCACGCCCAGGCATCCACACAAACACACAGCGACAGCAATTTAAAATTAGTAAAAGTTAAAGCACACAACAACAAAAGCGTGGACAAGGGGTTGGCCGGGCCCCAGGCCCCAGGGGCTGACGGGGCTTACGAGTGGGGTGTGGGAGGGGGTCGGGGGCTTTGGCTGGCAGCTGAGGTTTGGCTAAATGGGAGCAACACGAACTGCTCTGCAATTAAAAACAAGCGAAATTGTGCCAAAGCAACGGCCACGACCAGCAAATACCCTGTAAAAGCAAGCATTGCCGAGGGTATTCCAATTTTGTCATGATATATGTAATGCATAGCAGAAGGCATGCCCGATTCCATAAAGTATATAGATTCTTGATTAGCATCAATAGCCGAGTCGTTATAGCCAGGTACGACTGTCCGTCTGTCTGTTAGTTAGTCTCTCCATTTTGCATAGATCCTTCTCTCTGTTCCGGACCTGATCGGCGCACTATATCATCATATAGCTTTAATAGGAATCGACGATAGGTCGCAAGATATTTTCTTGTATAGAAATATTTGCTTGTTCCCTGAGATTTCTCATCTTGGTTAAACTATGTGCTTGCATATGAGTCAAATCCTATCAATATCCCTCTTTTATATTATATAGTTCTATAGGCAGAATCGTCTATTCTGTTTTCCAGCGATATTTTCATCAAAGTCAGCATTTACTTCCCTATTCCCACATCAAAGATGTCTCAGAGCATTAAATCTTCGGCTTGCCTACATACATGTTATTTACAGGGTATCATAAAATTGAAAGCAGCGCATTGCTGCGGGCCGGGGCTGTGGGTTTGAGGGCATGGTCGGGCTGTCAGTGAAACTGAAAACATGCAACTAAACTGCCGCCGCATTTTACAGACAACTTGCCACACTGGCCGCACGGCCAAGCGAAGCCAAGCCAACGCCCCGCCCTGCTCCTTTTTGGCGACACTTTCAGCTGCCTGCCTTTCTATGGCAGCAGCTCCATAGTTGTGCTGCTTCTTGTCACTTGCCAGAAAAAACACCAGACCGCCCGCCCGCCCTCTGCCCGCATGCTGGGCCAGCTTTATGGGCCTTAAAGCGTGCGGGCCAAGCCGCTTAAGTGTGCTGTTAAGGGCCTGTTAATTTTATTGATACCAGCGCCGATCGAATGTTCTTGCCCCCTCTGAGAGGCAAAGGCGTGGGCGTGCCAGTCCAGGGCAGGCGTTCGAAAGCAGTGAGAAGGGGGAAGGGCGCCAACAATTGGAGCAAGTGGTGCATGGGCGCTCGACGTTGACATGCCCGACACATGTTGCGGTCCCCCCAAGGATGTGTTTCTATTTGTGTCAATGTGTGTGTGTGTGTGTTGTGGCACGCTTAGCAGCGCATTTGTGTGCGTGCGTGTGTGTGACACCATGCAATGCCGCGCAACCACAAGGCTGATCCACTCAAGTCTAAGCTGAGGCAAGCACAGTCCAAAAGTCAAAGGCAAAGTTGGCTAATGACAAAATCGGGCTTAGAATTCATTAAATTAAAATAATAAAATTGTATCAGAGAGAGGGAGGAGTGAGATGGGGGAAAGGGGAAAACTTACAGTAAGAAATGGGTCAAATCTTATGACAAAGATATATGTTAACCTGTTATTATTATAAGAAATGTAGAAGACTAAACTAATCAATCGACTAACTGATTGATTAACTGACTGACTGACCGACTTACAAGCTGATTGACCGAGTGGCTGATTGACTGATCGACTAGTAGTTGACAGACTGATTGAATGATGTACTAGATGATTTACTAATTGATTGACTGACGGATTGACTGATACACTGGCTGATTGAATGATTGAATTACTCAGTGATGGACTAGCTGATTAACAGACTTACTAACTGATTCGCTGACTGACTAACTAGCTGATTGATTGGCTAATTGGGCTGATTGACTCTAATAATGTGGCTAACAGATTGCCTGAGTGATTGACTGACCAATTGACTAGCTGATTGACTTACTAACTGTTTGACTGACTTTGATTGACTGACTGATAGACTGGCTGATTGACTGTCTGATTCACGGACTGACTGATGGACTGACTGACTGATGGACTGACTGACTGACTGGTTGACTGACTGACAAATTGATGATTGAATGACCAATTCACTAACTGATTGACTGGCTGACCGACTGCTTGACTTATTGGCTGATTGACTGAGAAATTGGCTAAATGACTGACTAAACTGATTGACTAACTAATGGATTAGTTGATTGAATGTCTGATTGTCTTACTGACTGACTGATCAAATGGCTGCCTGATTGTCTGGCTGACTAACTACTTGACTTATAGACAGATTAATTGGGTGAATGACTAATTGATTGGATGATTGAATGACTAACTGATTGACTAACTAATGGATTAGTTGATTGACTGTCTGACTGACTGCCTGATCAAATGGCTGCTTGATTGACTGGCTGACTAACTACTTGACTTATTGAATGATTGATTGGGTGATTGAATGACTGACCGATTGCTTAACATACTGACTGATAGCCCAAGCCACACTAACTAGAAGGACGCAGTTTTGACTGTAGTTACATTAGGTACCTACCAATTTAAGTTCTTGGTTGTATGATATTTTGAAAACTGCTTGCTTATAATATTATTAATATCGAAAACTCTCCAACTTACCATAGAAGTGCAGATGTGTCCAATTACCGCCAAGGAAAAAAAACATGTTGATTTCTTAATATCTTGAATTTCATTTTATTCATTTTATTCCAATCGCTGGTTGACCCTAGTATATATAGTGTGTCAAATGCTCGCTTAGTGTAGCCTTCACATAGTAGTTACCATTTTTCGTTTTTCGTTCTAAATCAGTTTTTCAGCTTTTACTGTTCCATGCTCTGCGCTCAATCTTAATCGAATCGATCATCTCTTTGGCTAACTGGGCTACACATATACATATATATATATATATATATATATATATGTTTTGGCATACCTTACATACACATACACACATATCAATCAATTATCGATTTAATGCATAACTTAAGTTAAATAACAATCACATTTACTTATTTTTTTTTTGTTTTTTCATTTTCCGTTTACTTTTCTTTTCGGTTTTCGTTTGGCTTTATTTTTCTTATTAGAAAAAAAAAAAAACTGGCACTTGCCTAGATTCATATTTCTATATGGGGTTATATAAGTATATCATATATATATATTTATATATATATATATCAATCATTATCATATATATATTCTTGTTTTGTGCCTGCATCTTACAAACAAATTGTCAATAAAACAATTGAAAACAATCGAATCAACAAAAAACTTAAAAAACTTGCGTTCGTTCGTTTTGGAACCGATCGGAACCGATCTATATAACTTGCCATATCCTTTGGGTATTGCACATATAATTCTCTACTTGTAAAAAACAAAAAAAAAAACAAAAACGTGTGCCACTTGCAGTGCACGCATTTTTCTTCATTTTCTTTGATTTCATTTATCATTTATCTTTAATTGTTATAATAATTTCTTTTAGTTTTGTTTTTGTGAAATCTCGAGTTTTACTTAATAAATGTTTTACGTCTATTTATTTAGAGAGTTCTCTTCTTTTCATTTTCATTTTCTGTTGTATAATTCTTTACGTTCTGGGCAAATATTTGATTTTGCTTTTATCTCTTTATTAACTTTTACGTTTTACCTTTTACCATTTACGGAATATTGAATTGTTTATCTTAGTTACACTTAGTACATCAATATATAGTTTATGTTTTGTTCTAAATTTGAAGTCCTGTGTTTTTTTTTTTGTTTGTTTTGTTTTTTGTATTGTTTACGAAAAGAAAACTATTTGCTAGTCGCTAGTTGTTCAAGGATTACACGAGATGCTCACGTATCGTATTTGTATATGTAAAGTTCTTATAGATTGTATAAATTGTTATTGTAAATTGTGTGTTGTCTTGTTCTATATTAATTTCGGCACATTTGATTACTTTTCACAAAACGAATTCAAATAAATGTCAACGATTATCGGAGTACGATTCGAAAACACGCCAAATGTGTATAGATTCTGCAAACTCTTCGGATGCGAACTGTTGACACCACAAAAAGTCAGCATATCAAATTTGACAGCTCTAGCTCTTCTGAAAGCCGAGTTCTTTGGGTTAGTTGCTCAAATTATGAGCGCTCTTTGCAGAGCTTTTGTATGCAAGAAGTTGACTGCGAAATAAGCTAACATACCAAAAATCAAGACTCTAGCGCGTGTAATTACCAAGTTCAATGGGTTAGTTGCTCTGCTAAAGTGTTGCTATATTTGATTGAACTCTTGGATATGCACAACTTAAGACCTAAACAATCGGCATATCAAATTTGACAGCTCTAGCTCTTGTGAGAGCCGAGTTCTTTGGGTTAGTTGCTCAAATAATGGGCGCTCTGTGCAGGGCTTTTGTATGCAAGAAGTTGGCTGCGAAATAAGCTAGTTACCAGGCTCACTGGGGTGGTTCCAGCTATAAAATGTTGTTACATATTTTATTGAACTCTTGGATATGCACAGCTAAGACCCTAAAAAGAGAGAGCATAGAAAATTGTACAGCGCTGTCGCTTAAAATAGTCGATTTCTTTGGATTAGTTGCTTTGATGAATAATTTGTGGCGCAATCAATTTGTGTCTGAATGTAAATGTATGTGCAAGCAATTAAAATGTATTATTTATGCATTTTATGGTGAACTGGCGGGGCGGGACATTTTTATTCATTTTGTGAAGGGATTCGTTTCGATTGTGGCTTAATTGTAGAGTTATTTGTAGTTAGACATTGAAATAGCAGACGTCAGCCGCAAATAGACAAACAATTAATTATGTTTTATTTTTGTTTTGTTTTTTTTTTTTTTTTTATATTTATCGCATTTGAATTGTTTTTATGTTTTCTATATATATATATATATATATATATATTATGCTTTTGTTTCTATCAATATTTGAAAAATCAACAAACAGTTAATTGGAAAAAGTTGAAAATTCTTTTGTTCACGCATTCATATTCATATTTATATTTAGCTTTTTTTGCTTTTGGATTATTATTTTGTTATGCTGCCTAACGCTTAGCCTAGCCTAAACATTTGACACATGTGTGTGTGTGTGTGTGTGTGTCTGTGTGTGTGTGTGGGTGGGGAGAGGGCTTAGCTCAACCCAACCGCTGCATGTTTTTTTGGAAAAAAAAATACCTCTTCGATCGATCTCTAAGTTACTTAGATATTAGATATTATATTGAGTACACGCGAATATCGTACCTGCAACGCGTGTTGTGCTCTTCTTCTTCTTGCCCGTTCTTCTTCTTCTTCGTCGTCGTCTGCTTCTTCTTTTGCTTACCTTCAACGCGCGTTGCCAACTGTTGCTCTTCTGCTTATTCCTCTAGACATTTGCTGCTGCTTCATCTTCTGGCTTAGCTTCTTCTGCTGCTTCTTCTTGTTCTTTTTCTGCTGCTGCTTCTTCTTCTTCTTAACTGCCATTCACATCGACTGCCATGGGCTGTGCAACCGCATGCAGCCCATTGCTGAGACTGCCCCCCGCGCATAGCGTGGAGCCGCCGCCGGCCACCGGCGAGCCGCTGGGCGTGGCGGGCGGCGAGGCCGGCGGCGTCAATGTGGACGGCTCCTGCCCCCCGCCATTGGCTGCGGCTGCTGTTGTTGTTGTTGGTGGTGCATTGCTAGCGATGATTTTGCCATTGGCTAGCTTCATTATTGGCTCTGGCTGATTCTGTTCCTGCTCCTGCTCCTGCTTCTGCTCCTGCTTCTGCTCCTGCTGTTGCTCCTGCTCTTGCTCCTCGTTGTGTGCGCTGCCATTTGGTGCCTCGTTTAGCGGCGGCGGTGGTGGCGGCGGTAATGAATCCAATTGATTCGATTCGTTTAGCGTAAAATCGTTGAGCTCTTTAATCTCCTCGGTGGAGGGCGGCGCCGGCAGGCTCATCAAGCTGTCATAGCCATTTTCCGGCTGCTCCCTGGTCTGCTCCTGAACTATCTCAGCTGGCATCGACTCCTGCCCGGCATCTGCCTCTTCTAGTGCCTCCGGCTGTTCTGCGGCATTGCAGAAGGCGGCGGGTGCCGGCACCGGCGACTCCTCCAACTGTGCCTGCGGCTCCTGGTCATTATCGGTGGTTTCCTGGCCGGCGATTAGCTGGGCGCTGAGCAAATGTGACGAGTCCTGGGCATAGCCGGGCTGCTCGATGACATAGAGTTCCTGGTTGCCATAGGAGTAGCGCTTGTTCGAGTCACTGGATGAGCTGGAGCTCAGATCCGACTGGGACAGTCCGGTTAGCGATGGCATCGGCTGTCGCTCCTCGTCCCCGGCTGGTTCCTCCTCAGGCAGCAGCTGCTCTTCCTCAATGAGCTGCAGGCCAACAGCACCGACTCCGGATCCGACTGCGACTGCGACTGGCAACGAGGGATTGGCAAAATCGCTGGGTGGCGCATGGATCTGCACCTGCTCATGACTGGGCGGCAGGCTCCGTTCGACCAGCGCCGCTGCCTGCTTGGTGTTCGTATCGAAGGGCAGCTCGGTAATGTCTGCGCCGGGGCCGACGCCGGCGGCGGGGCTATCCGGCGGCTGCTTAGAATCGATGCCGCGCGCCACCTCCACCACGAAGACGCCGTCCTTGTCCGTGTGCATTTTGGTCTCGCGTGCGTTGCGCGAAATGTCCTGCATTGGAGGCGAGAAGAGGAAAGGAGAGCGGCAAATCAGCTACTGGCTGTGGTGGGAATGGGGCGTGGCAGGCAACAACAACAGCAAGGGGTGGGGTAGGGTGAGGGTGCAGGCAGGAAACGGGCGTGCTAAATGCTTGCCACAAGCGGCAGCGGCGTCGGCAGCAGGCGAACAAATCGTGCAGCTGCCATGCGGAAAGTGCCGAAAATTGCATTTGCATATGCTTTGGCTTGTGGCACATTTACACCTCATACACTGAGAGAAAGAGAAAGAGGGAGAAAGAGTGAGGGAAAAGGAGTGTGGGGAACACAGGTGTGACTGAGGCTTGCAGCGGATATCCTGGGTTGAGCTGCTTGACAAATAGCTGAGACTCGAAACCCAAAGGATGACAGGAAGACAAACGGCCAACAACAAGTGATCCAATCGAGGCTGCTCGAACAGAAAATACCCTGTACCCAATATGCCAACTAGAACCATCCGATTAATCGATGGATATAATTGAAAACCGAGAGACTTGAGTTTTCGAGTAGCGACAAGCAAAAAAGTTTGAGCTGTTTGAGTCAGAAACATGTTCGAGCTCGAACTGCTCGATACAGTAACATGTTTGAGCTTGAACTGATCGAGTCAGCAACATGTTCGAGCTCGAACTGATCGAGTCAGCAACATGTTCGAGCTCGACTTGCTTCTATAGTCGCTGATACATACGGACCAAAACATACATTACATTTAATGCAGATCAAGTAGACGTTCTTCCATCTGTTACACACATATCTTCTACCCTTTCCATTGGGTGCAGGGTATAGAAACAAAAGTTGGGAGTGGGAGAATAGGCGGTAAACGTGCGGATGACAACAAGTGGATACCCAAAGGATACACCAGCTGCAGTTGAAGGACACAAATTTCAAGAATCGAGCACAGTCAAGTCGATGAAAGGGATGAGCACAACAAAAGTTTCAAGAGGAAAAGAGACTGCAAGCGCACTCGTGATAATATTTACAGCTGTCGCTTTAGCGCTCAATCAGCTATTGATTAATGCTCGATAACATTAAGAGTTGATTGATTAGAAAAGGAACAGGTTGTTCAGCTGTCTCTTTCGATCTCAAGCAACTTTAGTCTTGAATAGAAAGGGGGAGAGATAGAGAGAGAGAGTAAGAGACAAGTAGCGAAATATATACAGGGTTGTGTACAATAGATCTCTCTCTAGCTCCGTCCCTCTCCAACTCGTTTAAGGAGACAACTATGTACACATTCCACGATCAAAAGAGCGAAAGAGACGATTACCAGCTGAAGTACAACAATGGGAGTTATTCGGGCTGAAAGAGCAGGCAGACAACAATACAACGACAACAACAACAAAAACAACAACGGCAATCAATCAATCAATCAATCAGTGCTACGACAACAACAATCGAGACAGAGACGGAGATAATGACTACATTAGAGTGCGACAAAGTATTGTATGAGTTAGACAGAGAGCGAGAGACAAACAGTTAGAGATGCGAGCAAAAGACAATAAGAAGCGAGCAAAAAGTGTGACACAACAAAGAGAGACAAATATTTGACAAAATACAGTTATAAAGATGCACACAAACTCGCGAAGGGAGTGGCTATAAATGTTCCGGAACTGGCTAGACAACTATGAGCTAGTTCAAGTGAGTTAGTTCACATCAAATCAAAGTAAAGTTGAAAATTAAATCTTGCTGGAATCGAACTATAGTTCTTTTTTTATAGGGTTTTGTGCACTGGAGTGAACTAGTTCCATTAACTAGTTCAGTACGTCTTAAGTACACTAAGGCTTGGATAGCCATTCATAATTGATAACGTGAACTTATTTGGTACTCACTAGCTCAAAATCCACAACATTGACCTAAGGCTGGTTCCGTGAACTAGTTTATGGACTCTAGAGCACTGTTTCTGGCAGCTTATTGAGGCACATTTAAACATAGGCTGATTTTGAACAGCTTTAAGTAATATCTATCCTATCCAAAGAATTTGAGGAACTAGTTCCAACAGAAACTTTAAACGCGAACTAGTTCAGCGCTCCAGCATTACCAAAGCTAAATGATATTTTAACCTACTCCCGCAAAGAAATTATCGATAAAAGTTTCGTATTGGTATAACTTTGATATCTAGCTAGTTCCATGAACTAGTTTTATTGCTGGCTCACTAAGTAAACCAACATAAAGGCTGAACTTTAAATGATATTATTGATAGCTAACTTAATTTGTATCTAAGCTCAAGTGTTGGTCTACAGATTCTAAAGAACTAGTTCACAGAAAAATGAACCATTCTTCTCAGCATATTAGTGTGCATCTTTAACTATTTAAAGTGATTGCAGTGCGAGTAAAAGAGACGACAACGACAAAAGACATGACAAACAGTTGAGCAGCTTAACAGCTGTTAACTAACAGCTGTTAACGCTGTTCACAGTTGAACTTACATGCCGCTCTTCGGTGACAACAATCAGATGATTATCTTTGAGCGTCATCTTTGTGACGGAGCCACTGAACGCGAACGCAGCGCTCGCCAATGTGGACGTGGCAGCGCCCGTCGATGTGGGCGTCTGTATATCTGGGCGCGCCTCAAATTGAAACTCGATGCGCTGCACGCCGCTGGCCAGGGCCAAGGACATGGACCGAATCAGATCCGCATTTCGACTCGAGTCCGGATTCGGATTCGGTTCCGGATTCGAATACGGATTCGGATTCAGATTCACGTGTTGAATGCTCAGCTGCGATATTGGCGACGAGAAGGATGCGACCGAGCAGGACGACGACTGTAAAGTAACAGAGTGAACACAGGCTTTTAGTGAACTCACACACACGCTCACACACACACGCACACACTCACACACGCACACACAACAGCTGAGCGACGCAGAGCCCAAGCCCCAAAGTTGAACTAGTTTTAAGCTGCGCAACTATTTGAATGCAATTAAATTACGCTGAGGCAAATTCGCAATTTTACGCAACATTTTTTGGCATTGTTTGCAGTTTAGGGAAAAGGCGGCGCGATGGGCGTGGCCGAAGCGTGGCGCCGCGCAAAAAATTGTTCCAACACCTGACGGCATTTGCCTTCGCATTTCAATTGAAGTTTTGTTTGTTGCGTTTCTTTTACTACTTCATAGCCTGCTGCTGCTGTTGCTTCCTCCTCATCATCATCTCCAACATCTTGATCATCATCATCTATCGTTAGCTTTAACTGGCGCTTCATCATTTAGTTGGACGCACTTACCTCATTCTTGGAATCCTGGCCCTGTTCGCTGTCATCGCCAGCGGCACTCGAAGTCGCATTCTTATTCAGTAAATAACTGCAAAGGGAAATAGAAAGAGAGAGAGAGAGAGAGTGAGAACGTGAGAGAGTTAGAGACGCAGAGAAGTCAGTGAGTTGGTATCATTATAAAATCGCATGCATATTAAATGTGCATGAAATGCAAGTGGAATGCACAAAGTTTGTTGCCTACTTTGTGTTGCAAACATCAATGAATGTTTGCGTCAGTGCTGCCCTTCTGTTCGAAAATAACGAGTAGCGACAGAGTGCTGCCTATCTGCTTGTAAAAGAGCTGGGACGTATAGAAACTAGGGAACAGATAGAATGTTTAATCTTTTGTGTTGAAGTGCTGCCTATCTACTCGAAAATAGTGAGTTGCAACAGAGTGCTGCCCATCTGCTTATAGAAGAGCTGGGGACACATAAAAACTAGGGATAACTGGCAATGTGGCTTTGTGGTTGTGTGTTGCAGTGCTGCCCACAGATAAGCAAAAAAGTATGGAAGTGCTGCCCATTTGTTTCTAAAAACCTGTCAAGCGTAAATCGGACTGCTGACTGCTAATAGAAGTTAACATATATGTGTAACAGTGCTGCCAATCGGCTGGAAAAGTCTTTAATAATATTTAATGTATATGGTATACGATTAATCGCGCAGTTTTTGTAGTGCTGCCCATTTTTACAACTTTTTTTCAGAGGGAGAGATAAACGGCATTCAGTTAGTTACCAAATATTGTCGTTGATATGTTCAGTGCTGCCCATCTAGAGAGTCTTACAGCTTTCTCAAAAGCATCAGCCGCGAGAGAAGCACAAACAGGTCAACAACATGAATGCAGCTTATCGACTTTTGCAGCGTGTTGTCTGCTGACTTATAGACTGACTTTAGAGCCCGAACAGCTGTCTATCTACCTAAAAAGGTTAACATGCTTGTAGGAGATTAGAGAATATGTAGAGCTAAGAGTTACAAAGCACTTGACATGTTGCCGAAGTGGCGGGAGCTGGAGAAAGAAGCGGGAAACACTTTAATGCTCTTTGATAGAAGAACAGCTGTCGAGTGCTGCCCAGCTGCTCGAAAGAGCTGCCCAGGCTAACAGCCACAACACGCTCAAGTGCTGCCCATCTGCTAGAAAAAGCAGATGGCGAAAACTGAGCTTATGATACTTTGGCAAATACTAAGCAGCACATGACACCTGGTGTGTGTGTGAGTGTGTGTGTGTTGCACATGAGTAATAGAAAAGTTTTTTACACACCACCCTCCCTCCAGCCTTGAGTTCGTCAAGCACACTTGAGAGACCTTCGCATTTAACAGTCGTTTTTAATGCGTTTCTCAGTGCAAATTGTCGCACACACACACACGCACACACACACATACGCACGCACAACTAATTTCTCGTCTCGACAGTTTATTGTGCAATTTCCTCTTCAGCCTCCACACACACCCACCTATTCGACCCACCCATCCCCCTTCTATCAGTTGCTCGTGTGACCGCAAGCAACACAAAAAAAAGAGGAGAAGAAGACGGAGGAAAAACACTGGGAAAATTTATTTCCGCTGCGCATTTGTCGACTCTCATCTGCGGCCGCCGTCGTGTGGCACCTTTTTGTGGCAACTGGCAACTGGCAACTGGTTTGCGGTTTCCCATTTTGACGTTTTATGCGTTCGTTTCCTTTGCGCCTCGCTTCGGTTCGGTTCATGCAACACGCAGCGACGCCTCGCGCCTTGTTAGCTTCAATGCCACTTGCCATCTTCATCATCTTCACTTGTCTCTGCCCCTCCCTCTCTCTCTGTCTCTCTCTCTCTCTTGCTTCACCGTTTGGCGACTTCCGCTTCCGGCGCCTTGTGTCGACGCGCCCGTCTTTGATTTGTGGCGCCTTTAGATTTTCGGGCCAGCTTTTATTCCGCCCGCCGGCGCCTCTCAGCCACTTCTTATATCCCCCCCCCCCCCACCCCCTCTTCACCTCTCTCACCCGCACGCATGGCCTTCATTTTGTTTGGCATTTAGTGGCCGCATATAAAAAGGCAATGGCAACAAATTCCCATTTACGTGGCATGCTCGAGATTTATGTGTATCGCAGCAGGCACTGCGGAGGCGGGCCGTGTTTGGGGGGCGGGCGTGGCAGTTTAGAGCTGCCCGCCTGAAAGGATGTTGCGTGCTGACATTGCGTCACAGCCCGTCGTCTCGTCCTGGCCGTAGTCACAGATTTGCGAGAAATAAAATGCCAGAATGAAGCTGATAAATGCGATTTGCCACGCCTTCCATCTAACAATAACTCCCCTGTGTATTAAGCGTGCCAGCTGAGTGTGCGTGTGTGTGTGTGTGTGTGTGTGTATTTGCCAGGTAACCCTTCGAGCACTTGGCAACTGACTGCAGCAGCTTCATCCTGCCTCAATTTGTCATTTGCTGCGTGGCAGAGTCGCTTCTCGTTGCGCCTCGCTGCTTATTGCAACAATTGCCAGCATTTTGGCTTTCAAACAGACAGCCCCTCCCCCTCCCCCTCCCACCTGCTTGCGGCAACTGCTTTGTGATTATTTTCAACTTCATTGAGCACACGCAATTATTTTTAAGTTCAAGGACAGCGCGTCTGAGCTGATTAAACACACGCCGGTTTGGAATTCATGATGAACTCTAGACACAACCCTGCTGAGGCTCGAGGGGATTGCTGTCTGTTGCTTATTTAAATATTTATTGCACTTAGCTCAAGAGCTACGAAAGGAAACCCGACTTAAACAACGATTTGTTACATCGAATAAGAAAATAGTCTAGAATGAAAATCATTTTGATATGTTCGAACATTTGATATCTTTACATCGTTTTTTTCTACAGTTTTGAAACTAATTTATAGCATTCAGATAAAAGCTTAGCCTATCGATTTGTTCTCAGTATCCAATTGGCAGATTGACAGGCTGATTGACTATCTAACTGATTCATTGACTGACTGACGGACTGACCGACTGATTGAAATACTGTCTGACAGATTGCGTGACTAGCAAGCTGATTAATGAATCACTGTCTGATTGATAGATTGACCGACTGAAGAGATTGAGTAACTGACTTCAGTCTGATTGATTGGCCAACTATCTGATTGATAGACTGACGGCTGACTGAATAACCTACTGAATGACTGTTTGACGTACTGTCTGATTGGTGCACCAACAACCTGATGGATTAACCGATGACTGACTGATTGACATACTTTTTGACGGATTGACTGACTGGCAAACTGATTGATAAGTTTTTGCTATCCAAAGTTGCCAGAAATTTTGACTCATGTCAATATAAGTAATTTGAGGGCACAATGCCAAATTGATTTAGAGGTCAAACCATGAACAAAAAGGCAAACCTTATGAAAATCGGATGAGATTTGACCCAGTTATGGGGTTAGGAAATTTTGACTTAAGTCTAATTAGGATATTTGAAGGCACAATTTTTACATGAATTTTGACCAAAAAATTTGTTGCCAGGTTTTGATGCCAAATTGATTTAGAGGTCAAACCATGAACAAAAAGCCAAACCTTATGAAAATCGGATGAGATTTGACCCAGTTATGGGGCTGGGAAGTTTTGACTTATGTCTATATAGGATATTTGAGGGATTAAGTTTTACATGTATTTTGACCAAAAAAATTTGTTGACAGGTTTTGATGCCAATTTGATTTAGAGGTCAAACCATGAACAAAAAGCCAAACCTTATGAAAATCGGATGAGATTTGACCCAGTTATGGGGCTGGGAAGTTTTGACTTATGTCTATATAGGATATTTGAGGGTATAAGTTTTACATGTATTTTGACCAAAAAAATTTGTTGCCAGGTTTTGATGCCAATTTGATTTAGAGGTCAAACCATGAACAAAAAGCCAAACCTTATGAAAATCGGATGAGATTTGACCGAATTATGGGGTTGGGAAATTTTGACTTATGTCTAATTAGGATATTTGAAGGCACAATTTTTACATGAATATTGACCAAAAAAATTCGTTGCCAGGTTTTGATGCCAAATTGATTTAGAGGTCAAACCATGAACAAAAAGCCAAACCTTATGAAAATCGGATGAGATTTGACCCAGTTATGGGGCTGGGAAGTTTTGACTTATGTCTATATAGGATATTTGAGGGATTAAGTTTTACATGTATGTTGACCAAAAAAATTTGTTGCCAGGTTTTGATGCCAATTTGATTTAGAGGTCAAACCATGAACAAAAAGCCAAACCTTATGAAAATCGGATGAGATTTGACCCAGTTATGGGGCTGGGAAGTTTTGACTTATGTCTATATAGGATATTTGAGGGTATAAGTTTTACATGTATTTTGACCAAAAAAATTTGTTGCCAGGTTTTGATGCCAATTTGATTTAGAGGTCAAGCCATGAACAAAAAGCCAAACCTTATGAAAATCGGATGAGATTTGACCCAGCTATGGGGCTGGGAAGTTTTGACTTATGTCTAATTAGGATATTTGAGGGTATAAATTTTACTTGAATTTTGACCAAAAATACTGTTGCCAGATTTTGATGCCAAATTGATTTAGATTAACCGATGACTGACTGATTGACATACTTTTTGACGGATTGACTGACTGGCAAACTGATTGATAAGTTTTTGCTATCCAAAGTTGCCAGAAATTTTGACTCATGTCAATATAAGTAATTTGAGGGCACAATGCCAAATTGATTTAGAGGTCAAACCATGAACAAAAAGGCAAACCTTATGAAAATCGGATGAGATTTGACCCAGTTATGGGGTTAGGAAATTTTGACTTAAGTCTAATTAGGATATTTGAAGGCACAATTTTTACATGAATTTTGACCAAAAAAATTTGTTGCCAGGTTTTGATGCCAAATTGATTTAGAGGTCAAACCATGAACAAAAAGCCAAACCTTATGAAAATCGGATGAGATTTGACCCAGTTATGGGGCTGGGAAGTTTTGACTTATGTCTAATTAGGATATTTGAGGGATTAAATTTTACATGAATTTTGACCAAAAAATTTGTTGCCAGGTTTTGATGCCAAATTGATTTAGAGGTCAAACAATGAACAAAAAGCCAAACCTTATGAAAATCGGATGAGATTTGACCCAGTTATGGGGTTGGGAAGTTTTGACTTATGTCTAATTAGGATATTTGAAGGCACAATTTTTACATGAATTTTGACCAAATAATTTGTTGCCAGGTTTTGATGCCAAATTGATTTAGAGGTCAAACCATGAACAAAAAGCCAAACCTTATGAAAATCGGATGAGATTTGACCCAGTTATGGGGCTGGGAAGTTTTGACTTATGTCTAATTTGGATATTTGAGGGTACAAATTTTACTTGAATTTTGACCAAAAATACTGTTGCCAGGTTTTGATGCCAAATTGATTTAGAGGTCAAACCATGAACAAAAAGCCAAACCTTATGAAAATCGGATGAGATTTGACCCAGTTATGGGGCTGGGAAGTTTTGACTTATGTCTATATAGGATATTTGAGGGATTAAGTTTTACATGTATTTTGACCAAAAAAATTTGTTGACAGGTTTTGATGCCAATTTGATTTAGAGGTCAAACCATGAACAAAAAGCCAAACCTTATGAAAATCGGATGAGATTTGACCCAGTTATGGGGTTGGGAAATTTTGACTCAAGTCTAATTAGGATATTTGAAGGCACAATTTTTACATGAATTTTGACCAAAAAAATTTGTTGCCAGGTTTTGATGCCAAATTGATTTAGAGGTCAAACCATGAACAAAAAGCCAAACCTTATGAAAATCGGATGAGATTTGACCCAGTTATGGGGCTGGGAAGTTTTGACTTATGTCTATATAGGATATTTGAGGGTATAAGTTTTACATGTATTTTGACCAAAAAAATTTGTTGCCAGGTTTTGATGCCAATTTGATTTAGAGGTCAAGCCATGAACAAAAAGCCAAACCTTATGAAAATCGGATGAGATTTGACCGAATTATGGGGTTGGGAAATTTTGCTTATGTCTATATAGGATATTTGAGGGATTAAGTTTTACATGTATGTTGACCAAAAAAATTTGTTGCCAGGTTTTGATGCCAATTTGATTAAGAGGTCAAACCATGAACAAAAAGCCAAACCTTATGAAAATCGGATGAGATTTGACCCAGTTATGGGGTTGGGAAATTTTGACTTAAGTCTAATTAGGATATTTGAAGGCACAATTTTTACATGAATTTTGACCAAAAAATTTGTTGCCAGGTTTTGATGCCAAATTGATTTAGAGGTCAAACCATGAACAAAAAGCCAAACCTTATGAAAATCGGATGAGATTTGACCCAGTTATGGGGTTGGGAAATTTTGACTCAAGTCTAATTAGGATATTTGAAGGCACAATTTTTACATGAATTTTGACCAAAAAAATTCGTTGCCAGGTTTTGATGCCAATTTGATTTAGAGGTCAAGCCATGAACAAAAAGCCAAACCTTATGAAAATCGGATGAGATTTGACCGAATTATGGGGTTGGGAAATTTTGCTTATGTCTATATAGGATATTTGAGGGATTAAATTTTACATGAATTTTGACCAAAAAATTTGTTGCCAGGTTTTGATGCCAAATTGATTTAGAGGTCAAACCATGAACAAAAAGCCAAACCTTATGAAAATCGGATGAGATTTGACCCAGTTATGGGGTTGGGAAATTTTGACTCAAGTCTAATTAGGATATTTGAAGGCACAATTTTTACATGAATTTTGACCAAAAAAATTCGTTGCCAGGTTTTGATGCCAATTTGATTTAGAGGTCAAGCCATGAACAAAAAGCCAAACCTTATGAAAATCGGATGAGATTTGACCGAATTATGGGGTTGGGAAATTTTGCTTATGTCTATATAGGATATTTGAGGGATTAAATTTTACATGAATTTTGACCAAAAAATTTGTTGCCAGGTTTTGATGCCAAATTGATTTAGAGGTCAAACCATGAACAAAAAGCCAAACCTTATGAAAATCGGATGAGATTTGACCCAGCTATGGGGCTGGGAAGTTTTGACTTATGTCTAATTAGGATATTTGAGGGATTAAATTTTACATGAATTTTGACCAAAAAATTTGTTGCCAGGTTTTGATGCCAAATTGATTTAGAGGTCAAACCATGAACAAAAAGCCAAACCTTATGAAAATCGGATGAGATTTGACCGAATTATGGGGCTGGGAAGTTTTGACTTATGTCTATATAGGATATTTGAGGGTATAAGTTTTACATGCATTTTGACCAAAAAAATTTGTTGCCAGGTTTTGATGCCAATTTGATTTAGAGGTCAAGCCATGAACAAAAAGCCAAACCTTATGAAAATCGGATGAGATTTGACCGAATTATGGGGTTGGGAAATTTTGCTTATGTCTATATAGGATATTTGAGGGATTAAATTTTACATGAATTTTGACCAAAAAATTTGTTGCCAGGTTTTGATGCCAAATTGATTTAGAGGTCAAACCATGAACAAAAAGCCAAACCTTATGAAAATCGGATGAGATTTGACCGAATTATGGGGTTGGGAAATTTTGACTTATGTCTAATTAGGATATTTGAAGGCACAATTTGTACATGAATTTTGACCAAAAAAATTTGTTGCCAAGTTTTGATGTCAAATTGATTTAGAGGTCAAACCATGAACAAAAAGCCAAACCTTATGAAAATCGGATGAGATTTGACCGAATTATGGGGTTGGGAAATTTTGCTTATGTCTATATAGGATATTTCAGGGATTAAATTTTACATGAATTTTGACCAAAAAATTTGTTGCCAGGTTTTGATGCCAAATTGATTTAGAGGTCAAACCATGAACAAAAAGCCAAACCTTATGAAAATCGGATGAGATTTGACCCAGCTATGGGGCTGGGAAGTTTTGACTTATGTCTAATTAGGATATTTGAAGGCACAATTTTTACATGAATTTTGACCAAAAAAATTTGTTACCAGGTTTTGATGCCAAATTGATTTAGAGGTCAAACCATGAACAAAAAGCCAAAACTTATGAAAATCGGATGAGATTTGACCCAGTTATGGGGCTGGGAAGTTTTGACTTATATTTGAGGGTACAAATTTTACTTGAATTTTGACCAAAAATACTGTTGCCAGATTTTGATGCCAAATTGATTTAGAGGTCAAACCATGAACAAAAAGCCAAACCTTATGAAAATCGGATGAGATTTGACCCAGTTATGGGGCTGGGAAGTTTTGACTTATGTCTATATAGGATATTTGAGGGATTAAGTTTTACATGTATTTTGACCAAAAAAATTTGTTGCCAGGTTTTGATGCCAATTTGATTTAGAGGTCAAACCATGAACAAAAAGCCAAACCTTATGAAAATCGGATGAGATTTGACCGAATTATGGGGTTGGGAAATTTTGACTTATGTCTAATTAGGATATTTGAGGGATTAAATTTTACATGAATTTTGACCAAAAAATTTGTTGCCAGGTTTTGATGCCAAATTGATTTAGAGGTCAAACCATGAACAAAAAGCCAAACCTTATGAAAATCGGATGAGATTTGACCGAATTATGGGGTTGGGAAATTTTGCTTATGTCTATATAGGATATTTGAGGGATTAAATTTTACATGAATTTTGACCAAAAAATTTGTTGCCAGGTTTTGATGCCAAATTGATTTAGAGGTCAAACCATGAACAAAAAGCCAAACCTTATGAAAATCGGATGAGATTTGACCGAATTATGGGGTTGGGAAATTTTGCTTATGTCTATATAGGATATTTGAGGGATTAAATTTTACATGAATTTTGACCAAAAAATTTGTTGCCAGGTTTTGATGCCAAATTGATTTAGAGGTCAAACCATGAACAAAAAGCCAATCCTTATGAAAATCGGATGAGATTTTACCCAGTTATGGGGTTGGGAAATTTTGACTTAAGTCTAGTTAGGATATTTGATGGCACAATTTGTACATGAATTTTGACCAAAAAAATTTGTTGCCAGGTTTTGATGCCAAATTGATTTAGAGGTCAAACCATGAACAAAAACCCAAACCTTATGAAAATCGGATGAGATTTGACCGAATTATGGGGCTGGGAAGTTTTGACTTAAGTCTAATTAGGATATTTGAAGGCACTATTTTTACATGAATTTTGACCAAAAAAATTTGTTGCCAGGTTTTGATGCCAAATTGATTTAGAGGTCAAACCATGAACAAAAACCCAAACCTTATGAAAATCGGATGAGATTTGACCGAATTATGGGGCTGGGAAGTTTTGACTTAAGTCTAATTAGGATATTTGAAGGCACTATTTTTACATGAATTTTGACCAAAAAAATTTGTTGCCAGGTTTTGATGCCAAATTGATTTAGAGGTCAAACCATGAACAAAAAGCCAAACCTTATGAAAATCGGATGAGATTTGACCCAGTTATGGGGTTGGGAAATTTTGACTTAAGTCTAATTAGGATATTTGAAGGCACTATTTTTACATGAATTTTGACCAAAAAAATTTGTTGCCAGGTTTTGATGCCAAATTGATTTAGAGGTCAAACCATGAACAAAAACCCAAACCTTATGAAAATCGGATGAGATTTGACCGAATTATGGGGCTGGGAAGTTTTGACTTAAGTCTAATTAGGATATTTGAAGGCACTATTTTTACATGAATTTTGACCAAAAAAATTTGTTGCCAGGTTTTGATGCCAATTTGATTTAGAGGTCAAACCATGAACAAAAAGCCAAACCTTATGAAAATCGGATGAGATTTGACCCAGTTATGGGGTTGGGAAGTTTTGACTTATGTCTAATTAGGATATTTGAAGGCACAATTTTTACATGAATTTTGACCAAAAAAATTTGTTACCAGGTTTTGATGCCAAATTGATTTAGAGGTCAAACCATGAACAAAAAGCCAAACCTTATGAAAATCGGATGAGATTTGACCCAGTTATGGGGCTGGGAAGTTTTGACTTATATTTGAGGGTACAAATTTTACTTGAATTTTGACCAAAAATACTGTTGCCAGATTTTGATGCCAAATTGATTTAGAGGTCAAACCATGAACAAAAAGCCAAACCTTATGAAAATCGGATGAGATTTGACCCAGTTATGGGGCTGGGAAGTTTTGACTTATGTCTATATAGGATATTTGAGGGATTAAGTTTTACATGTATTTTGACCAAAAAAATTTGTTGCCAGGTTTTGATGCCAATTTGATTTAGAGGTCAAACCATGAACAAAAAGCCAAACCTTATGAAAATCGGATGAGATTTGACCGAATTATGGGGTTGGGAAATTTTGCTTATGTCTATATAGGATATTTGAGGGATTAAATTTTACATGAATTTTGACCAAAAAATTTGTTGCCAGGTTTTGATGCCAAATTGATTTAGAGGTCAAACCATGAACAAAAAGCCAAACCTTATGAAAATCGGATGAGATTTGACCGAATTATGGGGTTGGGAAATTTTGCTTATGTCTATATAGGATATTTGAGGGATTAAATTTTACATGAATTTTGACCAAAAAATTTGTTGCCAGGTTTTGATGCCAAACTGATTTAGAGGTCAAACCATGAACAAAAACCCAAACCTTATGAAAATCGGATGAGATTTGACCCAGTTATGGGGTTGGGAAATTTTGACTTAAGTCTAGTTAGGATATTTGATGGCACAATTTGTACATGAATTTTGACCAAAAAAATTTGTTGCCAGGTTTTGATGCCAAACTGATTTAGAGGTCAAACCATGAACAAAAACCCAAACCTTATGAAAATCGGATGAGATTTGACCGAATTATGGGGCTGGGAAGTTTTGACTTAAGTCTAATTAGGATATTTGAAGGCACTATTTTTACATGAATTTTGACCAAAAAAATTTGTTGCCAGGTTTTGATGCCAAATTGATTTAGAGGTCAAACCATGAACAAAAAGCCAAACCTTATGAAAATCGGATGAGATTTGACCCAGTTATGGGGTTGGGAAATTTTGACTTAAGTCTAATTAGGATATTTGAAGGCACTATTTTTACATGAATTTTGACCAAAAAAATTTGTTGCCAGGTTTTGATGCCAAATTGATTTAGAGGTCAAACCATGAACAAAAAGCCAAACCTTATGAAAATCGGATGAGATTTGACCCAGTTATGGGGCTGGGAAGTTTTGACTTATGTCTATATAGGATATTTGAGGGTATAAGTTTTACATGTATTTTGCCCAAAAAAATTTGTTGCCAGGTTTTGATGCCAATTTGATTTAGAGGTCAAACCATGAACAAAAAGCCAAACCTTATGAAAATCGGATGAGATTTGACCGAATTATGGGGTTGGGAAATTTTGACTTATGTCTAATTAGGATATTTGAAGGCACAATTTTTACATGAATTTTGACCAAAAAAATTTGTTGCCAGGTTTTGATGCCAAATTGATTTAGAGGTCAAACCATGAACAAAAAGCCAAACCTTATGAAAATCGGATGAGATTTGACCCAGTTATGGGGCTGGGAAGTTTTGACTTATGTCTATATAGGATATTTGAGGGTATAAGTTTTACATGTATTTTGCCCAAAAAAATTTGTTGCCAGGTTTTGATGCCAATTTGATTTAGAGGTCAAACCATGAACAAAAAGCCAAACCTTATGAAAATCGGATGATATTTGACCCAGTTATGGGGTTGGGAAATTTTGACTCAAGTCTAATTAGGATATTTGAAGGCACAATTTTTACATGAATTTTGACCAAAAAAATTCGTTGCCAGGTTTTGATGCCAAATTGATTTAGAGGTCAAACCATGAACAAAAAGCCAAACCTTATGAAAATCGGATGAGATTTGACCCAGTTATGGGGTTGGGAAATTTTGACTTAAGTCTAGTTAGGATATTTGAACGCAAAGTTGTTTTAAACATTCCACGGGCAGAAATCAATGAAGTTAGCCTAGTCATAGCTGGCGGAATGCCGGCTAGTGGCTTACATAGTATCAGACCCACTTAAGGCTAGAATATAATGTTTCTTCCTTAAACGTATTTACTTACCGTACGGCGCAGTACATGGACGTGAGGAGCGCAGCGGGCAGAATGACAATGATGAGGCCCATGGAAACGGCGAAGAGATTGAGAAAACCTGCAAAAGGAAAAGAAGAAGGGAAAAGGAAGAAGCTGGGTCAGTCAATAGTCGAGGAATGGGTGCACTCGGGACTCACCATCATAGTCGGCGAGCGGATCCTCCGAAAGGGCCGTGGCATTGCCCATGCGCTCCCCATGCTGCAGGGGCGCCATGGCGGATGCACCACTCGAATCGGCATAGCCCCTGAGGCTCTCGTTGTGCTGCTGGAGCGTGGCGTTCAGTAGCTCCGCGCCAGGCAGCTGCTCACGATGCAGATGACTGAAGCCGTGACCAAACTGGTGTCGAGCGCCCTGTGCATCCTGCTGCTGCAGCCGGTGGGCCGGACTCTCGAAAGGATAGGAGCCCTCGACGCCATCAAAGCCGCCGCCGGCGCCATCGTCAATCAGATCGCCGCCATACTGAATGGAGCTCTCGATGACATCCGGATCGTTGCCCAGGCCCAGGCCGTTGCTCTCAATGTCGTTCTCATAGATGTTGCGTCCCGCGCCAACCAGCTCGCCGGGCATATAGTCGATCTCCTTGAGCTCAATCTGTGGCGGCAGCTCGCCAATGACGGGCACTCCAATGGCCAAATCGGGCAGCACCGCCGGCTGTATGACAATGTCCGGCTGCTGGGAGCTGCCATGGCTCGCCATTGTGGAGGACAGCGACTGCTGCTCCACCTCAATAACTGATTCACCCACATAGGTCACATCCAGCGGAGGAGCGCCATCTCCTCCCCCGCCACCGCTGCTGCTGCTGCTGCTGCTGCTGGGACTGCGCAGTATCTTTAGGGCGTCGGCGGTGTGCTGCTGCGGCGAGAGTAGAATGTCCTCCTCATAGCGGGGCGTGGCAGCTGAGCTGCGCTGCAGCTGCTGCTGCTGCTGGTCCAGCACGTAGCTGGCGGGAAAGAACTGATTCTCGAACTGGAGCTTGCGTTGCTGCTGCTCGTTGACGGCGCTGCTGGCGGTGGGCAGGGATTCGCCCACTTTGACCTCCGTGTTGGATATATAGAATATGGTGTCCGAGTCGCGATCGATGCTCGGCTTGCGAGGCGGCGGCGGTGGCGGCGGCGGCGGCGGGCGTGGCAAGCCCTCAATGCTCTTCGTATCCGCCATGAACAGCTCGTCGGCGGAATCGTGGGGCGGACGCACGGCCGGCGCCGGCGGTGCATCCGAGCGATACGGATAGCCGAACATGGGATTCAGATTCATGTGCTCCATGCCGTCGCTGAACGTGTTCTCTGTGCTGTTGTCCCCGGCGCTGTTGTCAATGATCTCCACGACGAGTATCTCGTCGTTGGGCTTGTTGGCCTTCGTCTCGCTGGCCGCCGGCTGGCGGTAGGAGAACTCCAGATCCTCGCTCTCATTGCCAAACGCCTCCGACACATTGATGTGTATCTCGATGGCAGCCGGCTCCGGCTTGTCCATGCCGACGCCCAGAACAGCGCCCGCTGCGGGCTGTGTGGAGACATCGGCGCGATCGATTACGTATTGGGTGAAGCGCTCCTGGGCCACTGGTGAGCTGGGCGGCCTGGCGGTGGCCAGCGTCGGTTCCAGCGGCAGCGGATAGTAGCCACGATTGTCCCGGAAATTCGTGGATGCCACTATGGAGTCCACCGTCGAGTCGTATACCTCGATTTGTATATCGGATATCTTGGATTCGGTGCGCGGCGGTGCCGGCGCGACGCTAATCTCGGCCGCCGGCATGGGCAGACGTGTGGTGCTGCTCTGCTGCAGCTCCGGCACCTGAAAAACAGTTGTCGACAGCACCGACTGTGTTTGTGGTGCAGCTGCCGGCAGCGTGGTTGTGGTTGTCGTTGTGCTGGGGCCCGGGCGCGACGAGCTGCTCTCCACATTCGATTCGAGCAGAGCCGTTGGCGCCAATATCTCCACGATGCGTCCCTGGCGCAGCTGCAGCTCAATGGAGTCCTCGTGCTGCTGCTGCTGCTGTTCCTGCTGGTGGTTGGTGCCTGTGGTTGCCTGTGGTTTCTTAAGCGGATGCACCACACTAAAAGTTTTCTCGCCCATAAAAATGGGCCCCAAATAGCCATTGGGCACGGGCAACAGCGCGGCCGCTTGACTACTTTCCAGGCTGCCGCCACTGCTGCTGGTGCTAGTGGTGCTGGTGGTGCTAGTGGTGCTAGTGGTGCTGGTTGTGGTGGTGGCTTCCGTTTCCATTGCTGTTTCCTTGGCGGTTGTTGCAGCTGGCACAAAGTGTTGCTGCTGTAGCTGCTTCTTTTTGGTCAGCTTGCGTCCATCGTGGCCATTGCCAGTTGCTGGTGCGGCTGTCATTTCCAGATCCAGCAGCTGCACAACCGACTCCACTGATTGTTGCAGTTGGCTCATGTTCAAAGTGTTGCTGCCAGCAATTGTGGTTGCTGCTGTTGTTGTTGTAGAAGTTGCTGCTGTTGTTGTTGCGGGCACTTTAAATACATTGGTGCTTGGCATGCTGCTTTCATTGACAGCAGCAATTGTTGCTGCTGTGCTTGCTGCTGCCGTTGTTGTGATGACTGTATTGTGATGCTCCTCATTTTGTTGCCAATGCTCCTCGTATTGTTGTTGTTGCT
Source organism: Drosophila novamexicana (assembly GCF_003285875.2). Lineage (NCBI taxonomy): Eukaryota > Metazoa > Arthropoda > Insecta > Diptera > Drosophilidae > Drosophila > Drosophila novamexicana. The sequence goes on along the minus strand of NW_020824860.1, from coordinate 735,074 downwards.
GCTGCTGCTGCTCATGTTGTTGCTGCTGCTCATGTTGCTGCTGCTGCTCGTGTTGTTGCTCATGTTGTTGCTCATGTCGCTGCTGCTGCTCGTGTTGCTGCTGCTTGGCAGCGACAATCAGTGTGGGCGTGTCGCCCTCAACGCCAAACTGTAGCTGCTGTGTGGCAGCTACAACAGTTGCCGGCATTGCTGGTGCTGCTTGCGCCTCGCCATTGCTGTTGGCCACCAGCAGCAACAGCAGCCATATTAACCGCAAGGCGGCAACACGTTGGCCACGCCCACTGCTGCTAGATGCAGCAGCTGCCATGTTGCGGTTGCTGCTGTTGTGCTTGTTGTTGCTGCTGTTGTTGCTGTTGTTGTTGCTGTTGCTGTTCTGCTTATTTTGATTATGCCTTTTGCGCTGCTCGTTTGCTTTGTGTTGTCTTGTTTTCTTATGTAAATTTAGTTTTGATTTTGCTTCGCTGACGCTGCGAAACTTGCTGTTGCTGTTGCTGTTGCGGCTGCAACTGTTGTTGCCTTTGGCACTTAATTTCCCCTTTTGCACTGTTTGTTGTTGCTGTTGTTATTGTTGTTGTTGCTGTTGGCACTTGGCATTGTCGTGTAGCACTTCTGGCTGCTCGGCATCTTCGTCTTCGTCTTCATCAACATCTTCAGCAATCCGCGCAGCCGTCGCAGCTGTCGCTGCTCTCATTCATTCACTCAGTTGCCCAATATGCTGCACGTTGCTGCTGCTGTTGTTGTTGTTGCTGTTGCTGCTGCTGCTGCGGCCATTTTCTGCGGCTGCAATGCCGCGTCTCTGCTTTGGACTGTGTTGCAACTGCTGCGGTCGCTGCGGTTGTTGCTGCTGTTGCCGGCGGGCGTTTTTCTCTTTGTTGGCACACAAATTTCAAGATACAAATAAAAATATATGTTAAGAAATGAAGGCATAAAATAAAAATGGAAGAGAAACGCTGCTGCTTTTAGCACTTAACGCGTCGCGTTGCGTCCTCCTTCGTCGTACTTTGTGCTCCCTTCGTTTTGCCTTCTTATTTTTCTCTGTTCTCGCCTTTCGCTTTGCTCTTCCAATGAGTTCTGCTTGAGTGGAAATACAATTTAAAATAACGAAATATGCTGCTGCTGCTGCTGCTGTTGCTGCTGTTGCTGCTGTTGTTGCTGCTGCTGCTGCTGCAGCAATTGCTGTTGCCGCTGTGCTGGCAATGCAATAAAAAGTAATGCAGCGACGCGCCAAAGTGTGCAATGAAAAGGAGACGCGGAAAGCACACAGCGAATGAAGCACCAAGTTAAAATAACGACCATAAATAATGCCAGCAAATCCAACTCCCTGTTCCACAAATCGTTTTCGCCTCAATTTCGCCAATTACTTTCAATTGGCGCTTGAATAGGTGCTAAACAGTTTATTAAAATAGTTGTCGCAAAAGGCCCCTCTCTCTCTCTGTTCCTTGGAGTAAACCTCTCTAGTTCAATTTGTTGAACTAGTTCACGTCTGGAACAAGACTCAATTTATTTGAATAGCTCTTGAATGAATGCAAAGCTGTTAATTAACATTGTTGTCACAGAAGAACTAAACTTGTGAACCAGTTCAATCGTTCATTTGCGAACCGTGAACTTGACGCAGTTTATATTAACAGCTCCTGAATCAGTTTATAAACAGATACTTAGCATTTTTGTCACAGAAGACGCCTCTCTATGTTCTTCGAAGTGTGCCATACTAGTTCAATTTAGGTGAACCAGTTCATGATCGAGTCGTGAACTTGACTTAAGTTTATGAACAATGTTGTCGAAAAAGATGCCTCACTATGTTCCTTGCAGTGAACTTTGCTAGTTCAATTTGGTGAACCAGTTCCATGGTTCATCTTGCAGTCGCGCACTTGACTGAGTTCATGAACACGTTCATCGATTGGATCGCTTATGAACATTGCAACTACTGTACTGAGCGAGCTAGTTCACAAACATTTGCATAAGCTTAGTAGTTCATTTAAATAAGACGTTCAATTGAACTTCGTGAGCGCAAATTTTGATGAATATTAACGCATGATTCGATTTACCTCTCATCATTTCGTTCTAGCTAGTTCTCAGGTCTGTCTTTCTCTCGCAGCCAGCACTTTCTAGCTTATTCCATACACACACACAGATAAACACACACACAAACACACATACAGCCACTCCTGCATCGCATTTTTCCTTATCTGCCCTGTGCTTTATCTGCCCCAAAGCTCGCACTATAAACAATTCATGCTTGATTAACTCTGGTTGTAATAATCGCATTTTAATCAAACTTTCTGGACTTAAATATGGCATTCAAATATAAGAAAATACCAAAGCCCAAGATTCTTACACTTTTCGGCTGAACGAGAAAGATAACCAAAAAGGGAAGCTGTGTATACTAGACGAGGGTCTAGCTATCATTTTTGAGATATAGTTAAAAATTAAAGTTCAATAACGATTTGCGTAGCAATTTTCTAGACTCTAGCTCTTTTAGTCTCTGAGATTGAGTATACGCACAGCCGGACAGACATATGGATGGATATATAACTAATATCTCAGAGTTAAATTTTAGATATTCATACGAAAACTGAGACATGTTTTCATTAGAATGAAAATTGTAACATGAATGGGAATGGAAGTGCAGAAGAGTTCATTAAGCACTGTGATGGAAAGAAAAAATAAATGAAAGCTTTCTTTTGGAAGGGGAAGATGGGCAAGCAGAAAGGAGAAACCTCAGGAAGAGTAATTTATACCAAGACGCCGAGAGTCTATCTGAGCGTCGAACCAACAAGCGAGAAGTTGCCAGTTCAAATTTGAAAATTGCTAATTTCTTATAATAAAAATGAAAGTGTGCCTAGAATAAGAGGCGTGCGACGCCGAATAATTTCTTTGTGCATTCAATCATATTTGATTTAAACAATTTGTCAAACACCTCAACAACAGAAGAAACGGCCCACAATAATTGGAAGTTCGTCAAGAATGCAAACAGAAATTGTGAAGCATGTAAAGAGAATGAAATGAAATGAAACGAGAGGAAAATTTGATATTTTTGTGGCTATGCGACAAGCATGAAGCATGAAACGATGATATGCTATGAATGTGAATGTGAATGTGAATGTGAATGTGAATGTGAATGTGAATGTGTGAAGGCATTTGATAGCAACGGCAAAATGTTCAGAAATTGAAATCGAAAACAAAATATGCCATCGAAATGCCAATTTCAAATGCTCGGCTCAGCTCAGTTCAGCTTCGGGCAACATGTTCAAAATTGTGTGCGTGTGTGTGTGTGTGTGTGTGAGAGTTGGGATTTTTATTGCTTTTGTCTCGGCCATTGTAAATGCCCGAAAATGCCATGCAAATTAAATATAAAGCCCGCAGAATGTTTCGATTTCAGCTCGAGCAAAAAAATCAGCCTGCGGTTCAAAAGGGTTGCACAACAGCCAGCCCAAGCTTCCTGCTCGCCTCTAACCTCAAGCAAAAGGTTGCGGTATGCTGTTTACGTTAACCCGGACCCAAGACCAGACTCTAATTTAATGGGCGGGGGCAGGGGCCATATCAGTGGCCACATCCGCAGGCCACAAATAGCAGCTGCATTTGGCCATTGCCAGCACCGCAAAATCAACTACAAAGCAACAAGCACAGCAAATGATAATCAGCATTATTTAGCAGCTTAACGGAAATGTGGAAGGGCGGCTGTGGGTGTGGCTTACCTTAGCTGAGCACAGCGGCAGCTGTTGCTTGGCGGGGGGGCTACTGTTGGGCCCGCAAGGTAATCCAAGGGTCCTTGCGCAGCCTTTCAAGCTGACGTTCTGTCACAATCACTCAGTTCACAATAGTCTTGGCTTAGCACTGCAACAAAAAAAAAAATGAAAAGCAGAAAAGCCTCAGACTTGGCTTTTGGCCAGTTGCAACACGCGACACGCCCGGCTACAAAAAAACAAAAAAAAAACAAGCAATAAAACGCAAACACACGCAACAACAACAACAACAAAATATTACTCTGGTAGCAGCAACAGTCACAACAACAACAACAACAACAAGAAGTCGCGCGCCCAAACTTTCGAATTCATATTCAAAATTCATATGAAAAAAAATTTTTTTTTTTTTTTAAATTTTTTCTTAAAATATTATTTTAATATTTTTAAGAAATTTTTCAAATCCAAAAACTCTCAAATGTCTTTTTGGGCTTGAGCATGTTTTTCAAAATATTTGTCTAAGATTAAACGTATTTAGATTATTTTAAGCTGTCAACATATTTATTTAAAGTTTTTTTTTGCTGTACACATATTTTTTAAAAATTTTTGATGCTCATAATTCACACAATTTGTTCCATTTTTCTTTTTCAATTGTTTTTGAAATTTATTCACTTGGAAAACAAGCTCACATTTTGCAACTGTTTTTTTTTTTTGGTTTTCAAACTCATAAACTTCTTCAAATATATATTTTTTAAGTTTATAAGCTTGGAAAAATTGTTCAATTATTTTTTAAAATTTTTTTTGAAATTTTTAAACTTATTTTTTTTTGAATTCAAAAACTTGTAAAACTTATTCAAATAATTTTTGAGTTTTTTTTTGTTAATTTTACTTGTCCAACTTTTATTAAATAATTTTCAGAATTCATAAAACTGTCAAACTTTCGCAGATATTATTTAAATATTTATTCAATTCATAAACTTCTGAAACTTGTATTTAAATTTATTTAAAATGTTTTAATGTTTGCTTCTGCACATTCATTTTTCCAAGTTCTTCAATTCAATTTGTTCATATTTCATTTCCGTTGTGCAAATATTAGTTTAATATATATTTTTTTAAATTTTATTTAAAACTTCTGCATATTTTCAATTTTTTTTTTATATTTTTTTCTAAATACTTTTTAAATTTTAACGTTACTTTTCAAATTTTCTAAAATTTATGTTGCTTTTGCGGCGGCGTTTTTTGCTTGTTATTTTGAAAAAAATAAAATAAAGAACTGTCCGAAGGAAGAGAGTGGCAGCGGGTTGAGGTGGGTTAGGTAAGTGCGGGGTGGGTTGGTAGAGGGGGGGGGGGGGGGGGGGGGGGGGGGGCAGGAGGGTGTTCAGGCTGTGGTTTAGGAATTTTATCTCACGGCTGTTGTGTTGATTTATCCGGTTGTCGTTGCCGCTGCTGCGTCCTTTAGCTCCGAATACCGCACGCAAACTGCGCAAATCGCATCGCATCCTTTGCTCTAAAAGGACGACTGGCGATTCGCCGATGTTGCCGATTTCGCCGATTCACAGCTGTTGGCGGCGACGCTGCGTCGGCAGCGTAGCATCGTCTGGCAGCTGCGCACCAGTTGCCCGGTTGGTGTCTGCGCTAAGCCCAGTGTGACCAGACTGCACACATTTGTCTAAAACTAGTTAGTTGCCAGCTTGAATCTGGCACATTTCAATCGAAAGGCGCTCTTTTCAACTTCTCAACATTTTCTCTGACAACACGTTAAGTTCAAATTTCTGTTAATTGCAGCTATTTTGTTTATTTTAAATTCAGGACAGTCTGGCAGCGCTTTGCGCCTTCATTTGTAGACTATTGCGGCAGCTTCCAGTCTACACGCTCTACACTGCGGTAGAGTTTCCGAAGCTGCTTGTGTGGTGAAAAGTTTTTGACGAAGGTTCGTACCTTGGCTAGCAAACGCTTAATCAGCGAAGTTTTAGAGTAGCTAAGCTTCGAACCTGAACGGCGCTCAAGTTAAATACGCGCATCAGCGAGCGAGCAAAGTTTCAAACCTTTCTACAGTCCGCTTTTTTTGTATTCTTGCGTTTGGTTCGAGCCTTGACTTTCAATATTTGTCTCAATCTTTACCCGTGCCCGTCTGTGTGAACCAGTCGATCTCGAAAACTACAAGAGCTGTGGACTTGACATTTGAAATAAATATTGCATGCCCAGCAAATCCTGCATGTATCCAAGTATCCATCTGTATGTAGAAAAAGCTTCCCATTCTTGTTTGATATCTCTGCCAATTCTCAAGAATATCGATAAGTTTTTAGAGCGTACAAATTGCATAAGGATCGGACTCTAAGCACCGAAGTTATTCAAGAAGGATTGTGTCATTGTGGGAAAGTGAAAAAAGCGGTCGCTCTGAGCTTCTCTCCTATTAGTTTTCTGTCTCACGAGACAGGTTTTGGTGGTAGAGAGAGAGAGAGAGAGACAGAGAGAGAGCGAGAGAGAGAGAGAGAGGGAGAGCGAGAGAGAGGGAGAGCGAGAGAATATGGCAAACCAATGAAGAAGACTATCTTTGGTATCCCATCTTATCTCGCTGCCCATCTCTCTTTCTCCCTCTCTCTCTCTCTCTCTCTTCCACCACCTGTCTCTTTTGTTATGTGATATTCATACCATTCATCGTCAGCAAAATATTGGTTTTAGGTACAAATATCATTAGATTCTCATTGTCAGCGTCGCCTTTTACCTGCCATAACTTTCCCCTTCCTCTTGCTTTTTTCTCTCTCGCTCACTCTCTCTCTGTCTTTTCACTCTTTACTCTCTCTAGCTCTTAAAATTGCTTTGGATCAGAGATTTCTGTCACTCAACATCACATTCAGCAGGCAGTGGAATCTATTAATATTGGCAAAAAACCAAAAATTCCACATTCATTCCCGTTGCTCGTTCACTGACTTAGCCACCTCTCCCTCTCTCTCCCTCTCTCTCTCTCTCTCTCTCCCTCTTGCTCTTTCTAAATGTCATTTATTCTGGCTGATCCGCTTGATCCATTTGATAATGCAGCGCGCACGATATTTCCCATAAATAATTCGCATTTGATTATGTAAACCTCTTTCGGGCCGCTTCTCTTCTGCCTTCCCTTTGGCCACACTGAATGTGGTTGCTGTTGTTGTTGTTGCTGTTGCTGTTGTCTACGCTGTGGAATTCGAGGCAGCCGCCAGAGGCGACACTCCCAACACGAGCAACATCAACATCAACTGTCTGCCGCCGGTGGCAACGTCTCCATCTGCGGCTCCTCAAGCCCTGCCACGCCTCCGTCTGTCTGCCTCTTCGTCTTACCCTTCATCATGTCTGTCAACTGCTGTGCGTGTGTGTATCTGTGTGTTGGACTTGGGTACTGTGGGTGACTGTGGGTGAACTGCTTGGCAACGCTTTGCACCACCTTCGCATGCATAAAGTTGCCAGCTTAATTGAGTAAAGTTGCCAGCTTAATTGAGTTTTTGGCTTGCCACATTATGAAAATAAGAAGAAGAAGAAAAATCATAAAATAAACAACACAAATGCCGAATGACCTCAAAGCGATTCCATCTGATTTATTTCGTATCATTTGATATTTTTTTATTATTTCAATGTTTTTGTTGTCGGTTTTTTTGTTTGGTTTTTTAAATTTTTTTTTTTGCACAACGCTTTCTTCTGCAGATGCCGCAAGACTTGGTCGAGGCCGATCGCATTTATGGAGCGTAATGAGCAATACTCGGGAATGCCGTAAAAATACTTGGATACACAGGTACAGGTAAAGATTCAGAAATAGATATAGGTGCATGTACAGTTAAAAAAAACAGTCAAAGTAACAGTTACAGTTACAGTTACAGTTACAGTTACAGTTACAGTTACAGTTACAGCTACAGTTACAGTTACAGTTCAGTTACAGTTACAGTTACAGTTACAATTACAGTTACAGTTACAGTTACAGTTACAGTTACAGTTACAGTTACAGTTACAGGCACAGGCACAGTTACAGTAACAGTTACAGGCACAGTTACAGATCGCAGGTGCTCTCGATGGATTCTGCCAATCGGACTCCATTGACCACTGAGCATTTATGTGCAGGCACTCAACCGCTGAGCCACCGGCATTTGCCGTTGTCAGCGGCTGCGTAACGGCTCGTTTTAATTTTTGGCCAAACTCCAACTGTGAATAGGCGATGCGATCCCCTGTCGCAGCGCCTGCTCAATCGGCCAGACATGCGCGGCGCTTGGCATGCAAAGCCCAGAGGCAGAGCCAGAGCCAGTTGGATGGGGCGACACGTTGACAACTGGCGTCGATTTATGCGCCAGCTTTTCCATCAGTTTTCCCGCTGCGCGTGCCTGCCATGCCAAATGCCAGAAACCGAATCCGTTTTGGCTAAATTCTCTCCATTTGCCAGTCGCCGATCGCCGATCGCACATCGCAAGCTGCCAATATCGGCGATTGCCAATTGAAACCGAAACGGTAAACATGGCCCGCAGTCGCTGTCCAGCGATAAGCCAGAGTCAAAGTCGAATTCGAAGTCCAAGTGGATGCCGCTGTCGCTGCCGCTGCCGTTGTCAAGGCTCATCCATCAGCATTTGCTTGGGCCATGACATAAAGCCGAGGCTCCACAGCTCCTAACCCTCTGCGCTCAGCCACTGGCAATTGGCCAAGCCAAAGCGTCGCCTCATGTCTTGCCGGCTCTTTGGCTAACTTGACCAATCATCCACTCACTCGACTAGGTCAAACAACTGGAGCTGGCACTACAGATGCAACAGTATATTTCATTCCATGCTCCATTGCACTTGCTTGTCGAAATCTATTAGGATATCTCTCAAAAGAGAAATGATAAAAAGAAGTGCAAGCAAAAGCTGAAAAAGCTGGATACGGCTCAAAGAAGAATTGATAAAAAATGAATGCAAACATAAGCTTGCTTAGATTAACAATTCCGAAATATCACGCAACCTTTAAGGATATAGCACAAAGACGAATTGAAAATAGACACACAGAAGAAAGTTGCCCGTAAAACGTTTGAGAAAGAGTTTTGTTTTCTAACAAAGCTGTCTTCCTTTAAGACTTTTCTGCTTAATATACGACTTTATTAAATGCGACATTTCATGTTATCAGCTTCCTCTTTCTCTGTGCTTTTTCTACTAACTAATTAGTTAATAGAGAGAATAGTTTCCATTAGGAATATCATTAGATCTTCATCTCTTATTCTATTTTTTGTCTTGGGTAATCTTACTTTTTGTCTCTCACTCGCTTCTTAAGGTAAATCAACTTGACTTGACAAGTATTTCATTAAAGAGACTTGATTTAAGATATATAAAATGAATCCCTGCCTCCTCTACGCCCTCTTTCCACTACTCTCTGTCTCTGTCTTTCATTCATTCTATCTTTCTATCTCTCTCTCTCACTGTCTCTCTCTCGCTGTCTCTCTCTCTCTAAATAACTCCCACCTCACTCTTTCTTTCCTTTTTTCTCTCTCTTTCTTTCATTCATTCTTTCTCTCTATCTCTCTCCAGTTTCTCTTTCTGTCATTCTCATTTACTCTATCTTTCTCTCTCTCTCTCTCTCTCTCTCTCCCCATATCCCCTATCTCTTTCTCTCTCTCACACTCTCATTTTTTCTCTCTCTCTCTCTCTTTCTCTCTCTCTCTCTGCATCCCTGTCTCACACTTCTCTTGCTTTCGTATCTATCTCTCTTTTCTCTGTTCCTGTTTCTCTTCTTTCTCTTCTTTCTTTATTTCACATTTCTTCATATTTCACTCTCCGTTTTCTTTTACTTTCTTCATCCTGTTTGCTTTCTCACGCTCTCTGCTTGCCCTTGCTCACTCGCAATTATATGATCGCCCCCTTATCACCCAACTTCGCACTCTCCCCCCAAAGATATTTCGATTTCGGTTAATAAAATGGATTATTTCCATATATTTACAATCTCGCCCCGCTAAAGAAACGTGTGAAAAATGCGATGCGGAATCGTTAGCGTTTAGTTTTATGGCACATTTATGTATGAGATGCGATGCGTTGGGTTCATCTCAGTCTGGGTCTGAGTCTGTGGTGGGGTGGGGTGATGACAGGCGGGCAGGGCGGGGGTATAAGGGGCAACCAATTTATGGCATATGCGATAAGAAACTTTCGCATATTTGGGATTTTTCGAGATGCAACAACCGAATTGGTTGTTTGTTGATGTTGTTTGTCGTCGTTGTTGTCGTCGTTGTTGTTGTTGCTTTTGCCTTAACTCAATAAAGTTTATGACTAAGCCTTAACTCGATGTCAGGGGCGTACGGGGGGCGTGGCATGTGAGCTGTTTAGTCGAATGGATTGAATCATCGTTTAGCAAGCGGCGTCCACTCTTTCACTTTCATTTCTGCGTCTGCTGCTGCTGCTGCAGCTTCTTCTTCGCTGTTCAATTTCTTTTCATGGGCAGCCGCATTGGGCAAGCGCCACGCCCATCGTTTCACTTTCTTTTGACTCATCCTCCTCTACTTCGAGATGTGTTGAACGTGGGTGACGATTGCAGCATCGCGAAGTTGTCGCTGGTGAGCGAGAGGGGGGAGGGAGGGTTAAAGACAATGCCAAAGCTCTGTGCAGGTTTTTTCTTTTGTTCAACCCTGCATCCACTGAAAGTGGGTAAATTAGTTCCGGGCAAATGTTTGTAACAGAGGGAAGCCTCTCCGACAGCATGAGGCTTATTGATTCCTGATCAACAACAATGCCAGAGGCAATCTTGCCCTGCTCAGCATTGCTCGAAGTCTATAAGAGCTAGAAACATGTAAACTTGAAGCTTAGCAGAAAAGGCAACACATTTCTCTTAGTTATAGCCATGGGCTTTGGTATAAGCACGCACTGTGGTGTCATCTTCAATTCCTGAAAAATTCCAAAAGATCACACGCCGATGTTATTCAAGCACGTATTGCTCTTCGTATGGAACTGAGGGAAGAAGCAGCACAAAGTCTTATTGCATATAGGAGATGATTACAAATGATTCTCTGCTGCATTCAAGGGTATCTGCTTGTTGGGCATGCCCGACTCGAGCACTCTGGCTTGTTGCTTCTTCGATTTCATCATCTGCCAGCTGTTGCAACCCCCGCCTATCCCGCCTCGCCCTCCTCCCACTCCGCAAACACACAATTAATGTGCATTATTGTCGCGTTGCCCCCAAAAAAAAAAAAGGTTTCAAATAAATAAGAAGAAGAAAAACTTTGTTGTGCGTCTCTCTTTTTCAGTTGTTACAGTAGAAATTGTTAAGCAAATATTTTGCCCGGCCGCCGCGCAAAAGAAATGAAAGGAAAAATACAACAACAACAACAACAAAGAAAAAACCTGTCGTGAAATTGAGAAAATTGTTTTTTTTTTTTCTTCTGTGTGTATTTGCACAGTTGTTGTTGTTGTTGTTGTTGTTGTTGTTGTTGTCGCCGGGTAATGTTTTCGTTTTCATTTTGGTTCGAGCTCGCATTGCCAGCTCATGACTCAAAGGCCAAGCCAAAAAAACATAAGCCCAACCAAATGTTTTTTGGGCCAGAGAACACGACCAGCAAATACCCTGTAAACAGCGCACACTTAAAGCCAAAACAGCTTATGTTGAGCTTATGTTATGATAAACATAAGAAACAAGTAAGAGGTTCTAGTTGGGAGCTCCCGACTAGGGGATACCCTGAACCCTCTTCTTCCAACATCAAATGCATATATATATTCTATTTTAGAAGCTATATGTCAAGTTTGGTAACTCTGGCTCTTATTATTTACCAAAATTGCCCAAAAAACAAGATATCGATATCGATTTTTATCGATTGCTTGGAAACGGAGTAAGTTATCGATTATCGGAAACAAACTCGATCTGCGCGGGAGCTAGGAGCATCTACATCTAAAATTTCACGACGGACAGACAGACGGACATGGCTAGATCGACTCGGCTATTGATGTTGATCAAGAATATATATACTTTATGGGGTCGGAGCTGCTTCCTTCTGCCTGTTACATACATTTGGATTTTGCACAAATACAATATACCCTGTTTACCCATTTTTAATGGTAACAAGCAGACGGAAGCATCTCCGAGCATAAGAAGTATATATATTCTTGATCAGCACGAATAGTCGATCCGAGTCGTCCGTCTGTCTGAACGCCGAATTCTCGAAACCTATAAGAGCTAGACTCGAAGAATTTATACACTCTTCTCCCTCTTCTAGTGCCCGCGCAGTACGAGCTTTTTTCCAATAATCGATAACTTGCCCCGTTTCCAAGCAATCGATAAAAATCGATATCGAAATTCTGTTTCTTGAGCAAATCTCGTAGGTTTTACGAGCTGGAGTCACAAAATTATATCATGTTGCTTCTAGAATAGTATATACATATTTATCGAGTCTTTGTCATTTTATAGCTACCCCTCCTCACTCCTAGTGAGAGCTGTACTTGACGTTGCTTAAAGAATAGGCAGGGTATCCCCCAGTCGCGCAACCCGAGTAAAGCACTCTGACATATTTTTTTTTTTTATATATGAAAAGATACGCGCGAATGTCTTTAAGAATTGCCCACTGCATTTTGTTGTATACCCCATTTGGGCGCTCGCTGTGTACAGGGTATGATAAACAAAGTTTTGGCTGCAGCGAAATGAAAAAGAAGCGCAAAAAAAACAAACAACTTTCTTTCATCCGTGGGCTCAATTCTGGCGACAGTCACGTTCCTGGGCTGCCCTGAATTGTTGTTCCCTCGAGTTCATTCGCCATTCAACTGTGGCTGTTGTTGTTGTTGTTGTTGTTTTTGTTGTTGTTGTTGTTGCTGGCTGGTCAAGTGGTCAAGTGGTCAGTTGCCCGCCTGCCTTGGCCACAGAAATCATAATTTGCTAATAAATTTTCATTTCCATGTCGCGTCGTCGTCGTCGTTGTTCACATTTTTGTAAAGTGAAAGTTCCCCCCTTCCGCCGCGCCCCCCGCTCCATCCATTACCCGGCCCTTTGGCAATGGTGCCAAACGTTGTGAATAAGGCGCCGCAAGCTTGCACGCAGGCACCTTCCCCAGTTCCCTGTTGACCAACGTTTGGTTTTTTGCAGAGCCAAAAGGGGCAAAAAAACAAATGACTTAGAACACAAACTTGCTGTTGATATCGGCATTTCCGCTCGTTGATTTGTTTTATGTGAGCTGGGCTAAGGCCATAAATTGCCCGCAATGTGCGGCATATTTTAGCCTAAAAAGCATGCTAACGCATTTGTCATGAGCACAACAATCGCATCCATATATAGTACCTGCTCTTCCGTTCGAACTGGGGATCTATTAAAGTTTGTTGAAAAAACGACGCTCAAATTAGATTGACTCGTTGTTTGTACTCTGGCGGCTAACTCGAAAATTGCTAGAAATTATATTTTAACGGTATTTGTTGATATACTTTTAAAAAGCTGAAATCTAACTAACTAAGCGGATATGAGCCTTAGGTAACTTGGAGTACGAGGCTTTTAAGAAAGTCAAAAATAGAGTTTTGGCTGTCAATTTCATGCAATTATCTTGTTATGACACATGACACAGATATATTATAAGATTGTTGTACAGGGTATACGCTAGTCGATCATTCTCTTTTTCGTTTGGCACTGTCTTGGTAAATTTCAAAAGAAATAATCATGTATATTTGTCAAATATAGATTTTGACAGATATAGATAAATATATATTTGCTACAGGGTATATGCTAGTCGAGCATGCCCGCTCTTATATACGGCCATTCTACTTCAATGTTATTAGACATCTTTTGGCCAACATTAATATGCACACGATAGATTGACGTCATTAATTGCCTACAGGGTATACGCTAGTCGATCATGTTTGCCTGCAGGCTTTACAGGCACTGTCTATTTACTCAAATGCCAAATGCCTTTTGAGCATGTTCTTAGCACAGACATATAAGCACAAGAGTTTTACAGGGTATCCGCCAGTCGACTTTGATTACAAATCATGACCGATTCATGTATCTTTTCATGGCAAATTAATATACACTTAAATATAAAAGGCTTGTGATCAACTTAGCTGACCATGCCAAGTACAGGGTATGCCCGAGTGCATCATTTGTGCGCATTTAACGCATCTTTTGAAGCCTGAAGTGGGCAAAGGTTGGTTAAGTTGTTCTTGCTTTCTGGGCACAAGCTAAAGCACTTGACCGGCTGAAGATTTCACTCTCGTTTTCCGTTTAGAAAACTTTTGTTGCCCGACTCGAATCGAATCGAGTGGAAACTAGTTTTGTTTAACTGCTTCTTCTTCTTGACTTTTTATGATTGTCGTCTCTGGCAGTTAGTTTCACTTTTATTAAGTAATTTCAACGAACGGCAACCGCAACTGTGGCACTTGTCAATTGCTCAGATACACAGCTGCGCAGAGATACTCAGATACTCAAAGATACTTGGATGGAATGAGGAAAGCACGCGGCAAATGGCAAATGAAACAATTAAACAGCGGCCACATTCAAAGAGAATCAGTTCAAATGCCTCAGCGCACAGCCAGCAGCCACGAGGGCGGGGAAAAAGACTCTTCAAGGGGAAGGGGAGGTATAATGTGTGTGTGTGTGTGTGTGTGTGCGAGATGCATGTGTGTTGATAGTCATAAGAACGTAAATTTCATGACTGCACATTTGGCACACTAAAAATGCCACACGGCCATTCAATCAGGGCAGCAAAGCACGGTACAGAGGCGTCGGCGAGCAGGGGGCGGGGGTGGCTTGAAAGAGCAAAGGGGGGAGGCAGGCAGAGTATGGAAAGGGGGGGAGGTGGGTTACTTGCAGCCATTAAACGTACAGACATTATGGCTGATAAAAATCATAGCACACAGATTGAACCAATTTCTGAGTAAGTTTCTATGGCCCCTCTCTCTCCACTCTCTCTCTCTCTCTCTCTCTCTCTCTCTCTCTCTCTCTCTCTGTCGCTCTCTCTCGCTCTCTTTTGTCAAGCTGCGCCGCGAACCACATCAAAGCATTTTTGCCGTAACGACTCTCGTTTTCCAGCACTTTCTTCAACTGCTGCACCGCATCTTCATCTTACCCCAATCTTAATTCTTCGATCTGTAAATTTTTGGAATTCTAAGCGAAAGTTTTCTTATTTGATGCTTTATAGAGCATATACAAAGACTTGGAGTTCTACACGTTAAGCGCGAGCAGCTAAACTTCTATTTTCCTTTATTCATCAAATATTAAACACAATTAGATTGCGTTATACTCGACACAACTTGATGTATCCATGCATTAGCTTATCGGTCTGCGATACCTAACTCTTTTATAGAAAGGGCAGCGAAATGGCAAGAAATTAAACAAATGAACCCATTTGAGTAAAACTAAATGCAGCTGCAGAATATTGTAATGTTTTCATGAAATGTTCAACGCATAGAAGAAGACATTCCCGAGCCCATAGAGTATATATAAATATTCTAGATCACCTTCAACAGACGAGTCGATATAGCCAAGTCCGTCTATTTCTATGCGAACGAGTCTCTCAGTTTCGCATAGGTTCGTCTTTCTATTGCAGGCAGTACATAGATCGGCTCTGATCGAAACACTATATCATATAGCTGCCATAGGAAAGATCGCTAGAAATGTTGGCTTTGATATTGAACACCTTTTTTTTTCTTATATTAAGAAACTCGGGATTTATTAGTTGCATTATGATTCCCAGTTATATGCAGAATCTTGTCAACATCTGCCCATTATATCATTATCAAAGATCGGTGGAATAGTGGGATTTTATGTTTCCCCCATTTCTGTTATCTTATGTTATTTATATTCCTTTTCCATCGGAGCTCAATTTACAGGCAGAGTTCATGCTCGTTTTCGATTCTCGAAGATCTCAAAGTCTCTCAACGATTTTTTTTTTTACTATGTCTAGACTCTGCTCTCTTCCCTTCTACCGAGTCTCTGCCCCCTCTTTTTTCTTCCCTCCTCCCATTTAGCTTCGCTTACAAGTTCTTGAATCCACAATATTTGAAGTCCAAGTCTCGCAGTCTCAATCTTCCCGTTCGACAATTCTTCTCACTTCATTTATGGAAGACACAGTCTTTGCACTGTTTGTCGGAAAATCGTTTTGCAGCTCTTTGATCTACAATTTCGGGCCTCTGTGGCAAAACATTTCTTTTAGCTATTTGTAGATTTACCTTTTCTCCATTACCCCATAATTTATAGAGCATATTGCGTTGAGTTCCACAAAAAAAAAAATAAAAAAAGTTGCTTTTCTCACGCATTTGTCATGGCGACGATGATGATGATGATGTTGATCATTCCCCCCCCCCCCCCCCCCCTCCCCACTCCCCTCTGCCTCTTTCGAAGTCTTTTGGTTTTCCAGTTTCCAGTTGTTTCCACTTGTTCGTTTGTTTTTTTTTTTCTTCTGCCTCACTTTTAATGAGCGGGTCATCAAGACGACATTTGGCCATGTCGTAAATTATATTTACTGCATTTCGCATATGAACACCAACACACACACACACACACACAGGCACACACACACGCATTCATGTACTTGGCAATTGTCATTTGCACAATTTTTTTTTTCAGTTTTCGTTTTCATTTTCGCGTTCATTTTCATTTTCATTTTTCACATGTGTAATTTGTGGCATTTGCAGCTTTTGTTTATTGCCCCTCAACACCAACAAGCCCTTCAAATCGGGTTAGTTCGCTTCGGCCAGCAGTTTGTAACGCCCGAGAGCAGGCGCACAAATATCGTAAGGCTTAAAGATAACCCGAGTTCCAACTGCTTTATCAAATGATTAGCTTGTTCTGCGAGCATATCTAAAGTCAACCAATCACAAAATTAATTGTCCCAGCTCGTTCTTAACAAGAGAGACGCCTGAGATTCTTCGCTTTGCCTGGTACACAAATATATACTTTTCACGATTCACTTTTCACGATTCAAAAGGAAAAACAATCAAGTTAATCCATATGCTAACTCTTTTGGCAGGGCATACAGTATACGTTGCTCCAAAAAAGGTACAACTTTTTCATTTTCAACTCCATTTCGGATTTTACTGATATTGCAATGATAAGCTGCTACTTAGTGCAATTGTTGCTGCTGCCATTGTTGCTGCAGATGTTGTTGCGGCAATTGCTGCTGTTGCTGGTCTTGATGTTGCTGCTGTTGTAGCTGCAGGTGTTGCTGTTGTAGCTGATATTGCTGCTGTTGCTGTTGTTCTTGTTTTTGTTGCTGTTGATGTTGCTGCGGTTGATGTTGCTGCTGTTGATATTGCTGCTGTTGATGTTGCAGTTGTTATTTTGACTGTTATTGCTGCTGCTACTGCTGCTGTTGCTGCTGTTCTTGTTGTTGTTGCTGATTCTGCTGTGGTTGATGTTGCTGCTGCTGCTGTTGATGCTTCTGCGGTTGATGTTGCTGCTGTTGCTGTTGCTGCTGTTGTAGCAGCAGGTGTTGTTGCTGGTGCTACTGTTGTTCCTCCCGTTGCTGCTATTCCTTTTGCTGCTGCTGCTGCTGTTGATGTTGCAGTTGTTATTTTGACTGTTATTGCTGCTGCTACTGCTGCTGTTGCTGTTGTTCTTGTTGTTGTTGCTGATTCTGCTGTGGTTGATGTTGCTGCTGCTGCTGTTGATGCTTCTGCGGTTGATGTTGCTGCTGTTGCTGTTGCTGCTGTTGTAGCAGCAGGTGTTGTTGCTGGTGCTACTGTTGTTCCTCCCGTTGCTGCTACTGCTACTAATGTTGCAGTTGTTGCTATTTTGACTGCTATTGCTGCTGCTGTTGCTGCTGTTGTTGCTGCTAGTTTTCCTGTCCTTGTTGTTGCTGTTGTTGTTGCATCCATTGCTGTTGCTGCTGTTGCATTGTTATCGCTGTCGTCTGTTTGTGTTTCCCACCATTTGGCGACCCAAAACGGGGCGTATGCGCAATTGTTGAGCTGCGATGGCAGATGGCAATGGACTGACTGTCTGTTTGTTGTTGGACGGAGAGCTGGGTTAAACAGAGAAGGGAGAGCTAGTTGACATTTTGGCAGCGGGATTTTATGTGGCTGACCTTGCGGCCCATCTTCAGGTGCAGCTTTCACGGCTGCCGATGCGATGCGGAAATGTGGCAATTGTTGCTGCTGCAGTTGCTGCTGTGCTCCTCCAGCTGGCTGCATTGGCTGCACTTCCAGGCCATTCGTCACACGTCTCGATTCGCTGACAACTTGCAATCCTCGCCGCAGCAGCAACAGCAGCAACAACTAATCATAATTTCAGCCAATTTAGCAACAAGCGACAAGTGTTTACTGTAGTTGTTGTTGCTGCTGTGCAGTGACTTTCTCCTGACCTCGTTTAGTTCGCAGCGATTCCGATTCCGATTCCTAAAATAAATTATTGACACACAAATTGTTGTCGCTGTTGCTGTCGCTTGACGTGCGTCTATTGACCCGCAGCAGCAACAGCCCCGAAAAAGCAGCTTTTAGAAACTCTTTTGCGTCTGTTGTTGTTGCCGTTGTTGTTTTGGTATTTGGCCAGGCCATAATCATAAGTTTCAAGTAGGCAGCGGGCAGCTAAGCAGCTTGAAGACTCGCCTCACACACAACAATTTATTTGCATATTTTCTTGCATACCCTGTACGCATACAGCTGCTTCCAATTGGGTATATTGCTGAGGTAACCAACGCCAGTCGAGCAAACAGATCACGCTTAGCCTGATTACAGGGTAGCTTAGGCTAGCAGCGTCCCATGCCTGCAGGGCATTTGGTAGTCGAGCACTTGAAAATGTCTGAGCCTGCTTAGAGAGTATCTCCTGGTCCGGCAAATTAAGCTAGGTGCAGTAAATTCTCTAGTACAGAATGTCACGTAGTCTTAGCCCGCTAACAGGGTATCACTTAGTCGTGCACACTCTAGCAACGAGCTATTGCTCAATCAAGCGCGTCAAATCTGGTTGCGGGTTGTTTCCCAGTCCGTCCAGCTACATGGTATATTCCGTTCGATGACTACAGGGTATTGCAAAGTCGTGCACATGCATTTTCACTTGTTTTGATTTCTTATGCTTTCAAGCAACGCTGAGCGCGCTTTTAAAATAGCGAGGAGCTGTATATGAGAGGTGAGCGAGGGGAAGGGGGGGCATGGGTCACTGGGCAATGCGTGGAATGCGTTAATTGCCCGGCCAGTTGGCCAGACAACAACAACAACAGGAGTGAAAAAAACAAAAGCTTAAGCATGAAAATAAAGTAAGAAAAACAAACAGTTAGGCTTTGCAGCTCACAGCGCAGCCAGATCGCATCAGGTGTTGGCAGCCCAATAACTCAGCTGGGGCGAGCACTTAGGAGCCTAACGAACCATAAATTCTGCCTAGGCCCAACCACAACAACAACAACAGCAGCAGCAGCAACAGCAACTCTGTAATTTGGCATCGAAAGTGCTCAAATTGCGCGAAAAATTTCTAAATGGAAAAACTTTTCATTCCTCCAAAATTGAATTAACAAAATGAAAGTTGGCATCAGGCGGTCAATAAGCACGTAGACAACATCAATAAAATTGTCAAATTGGCAAAAGCGCGGCGCATAAGGGTTAAGCGGGGCGTGGCACACGTGTCCGGCATGCCCAAGTGGCAAAGACAGCCGCTGCTGGGACGCGCCCAGCCAGGCAAAAAACCAAAAACAAAACAAACAAAAAGAAAACAAAAGACTGAGGCAACGAACTTGCGCAGAACTTTTGCCCAGTTGACGCCAACTTCCTTCGGCGTTGTTTAGGGCCAAAGCCAAAGCCAAATGAAGCGAGCGACGCTGAGCTATTGCCACAAATTGTGGCAAGCCGACTCCAACAGAGTCCAAGCGCTTTGGGAACTGAGATGCAGGCAGAGAGCTTAAATACATTGCACAGAAGAGTCGATAGCACTTTCGATAACACTAACTAATATCGATCAATTACTTAAAACAATTAAATACGCAATTACTTGAATCATAATCATATATTAAAGGTGTGAAACATGTCTCATTTATAGCAAGAAGGAATTGATTTTTAAGAAGTACACTTACGCACTCACCTGTAAATTCTCATGCCTGATTATTTGATCGTCAGTAGGTGGAAGTCAAACTTTTACATAAAGACATCACTGAAAAAACCAAAAGAGAAGAATAAATGTTTATTAGCTTGCTTCAGCCTTACTCGAATTAGTGAGAATCGCGTAGTAGAGCAGTATTTAAAGATACGTGCTTTCATCAACTTTAAATTGCATGCAATACATGTAAAAGGATGAACATACATACAAACAAACGTACATGCATACAATTGTAATTGTTCTAACATAAGTCGAGAAATAGTTTTATTCAAAATACGTATCAGTTTTTTCGATGGCCACGTTTCAAATTTAGTTCGCACCCTTCGCCAAAGCCATAGCAATTGGCTCCTTCATTGTTGAGGGCTGCCTCCTCCTGAAGCAGCCGCATCCTCCAAAGTTAAAGACGCAGTCTACTCAATAGTTGAAGCCGTTTCCTCCTCCTTTGTTCAAGCTGCAGTCGCCTCCTCCCATGTTGAAGCCAATCTCCTGTATAGAAAACCGCCTCCTCCAAGACTACTCGAAGTGAAATATATGGGACTTACATAAATTCATGAGAATCGCGTAGTAGGGCATTAGTTAATAATACGTTTTTTTTAATTTTCACATTAACATACAAATTATATGCATACATTCATTTACATATATAAGTTCATAGATGATATTTACATATATACATGCATACACACGTGCACACATACATGCAAACATACATAAATACTAATATACATACATTTACATTTATTAAAACATATACACATACATAATTCACACATACAAACATATTTACATACACATATATTCACAAATATGCGCACACATGTAAATGCATACATACATCAATACATAGACACATACATACATGCACACACTCATGCATACAGATAAGCCGATATACATGCATACAAAAATACATGCATTCATATACATATGCACGCATACAAACATGTATACATAAACATATAGATATACGCATATATACGTCCACACTTACATACATACACACATACATACATGCGTACATACATACATACATACATACATACATACATACATACATACACACATACATACATGCACACACATGCATACATATATACATACATACATACATACATACATACATACATACATACATACATACATACATACATACATACATAAACACATACATACATGCATGCATTCATATATACATATGCTTTGATCAGTCAGTCAGTCAGTCGGTCAATCAATCATTCAGTCAGTCAATCAGTCAGTCAATTAGTCAGTGAGTCAGGCCTAACAGTTTTATATATAGATATAGATATAGATATATATACATATATTATTAATGTGATTGTAAGGGCATTCACAATGAGTTGACTTTTATTCTAAAATGTGATTTATATTATTGTGTATTGTTGTTATTGCTGCTGTCGTTATTATACTTGTTGTTGCTGTTGTTTTTGTTGTTGTTGTTATCATTATTGTTATTTGGTATGTGGCTCAATGCGTTGGGGAAAAACAAAGGAAAACAAAACTGAAAGAAAAGCAAGACAAAAATGTCATCTTTTTATTTGAAATGAAATGAGTTGCTGTTACAGTTGCTTGCCCCATTATTAAGTGTGACACAACCATCAGCAGCAGCAGCAACAACAGCAACAACAACAACAACAGCAACAACAACAACAACAACAACAACTGCCCGACAAAGTCAATCTGTTGGACTCCAACGCAACCTGAAGATTTGTCCAGCCGGCCGGTGGCTCGACTCGACTTTACTCTACTTTGGCTGTCCCACTATCCTCCCCCCTCCCCTCCTCCTCCCCCTTCCAGTCATAGCACTCAATGGTTTTTTGTGTATTTTATGCTATTTTTGCAATGTTTTGTTATACCCTAAGTCCGTTAATAAATGCGCGTAGGGCATAAAGATTGTGTGCGCATATATGTAACAGGCAGAAGTTTGAACCCTGTCAAGATCTGAGTCGAACTGGCTAGACACTAATCCCAGACCATATAAAGCCTGTTTTCTCGTTAAATCGATAATTAGCGATTTGAAGTCATGTTTATTTGAGCTTAGCTCGAGAAATATTAGAGCTAGCTACACAAAACTCGGTATATAGGCTCTCATATAATATACAAAAAGGTAGGAATAACTCCTTTTTTCTTAACCTACTTCCTTTCAACTCTTAATTGATATGTGCACATTTGAAGCAGTAAAGTTTTGGTATTTGGTATGCACACACATTTTTGTCTCATTTTTAAGCTCTGAAAGTTTCATTAAGATCGCACTGTAAATAGCCGAGTTACTGTAGAACACAGTTCCTCTTACGTAGTATGGGATCAGAGATGGGAGAAGAAGCACAGTTTCGAAGTTATAGAAGATATAGATATAGGCATAGATAGATATAGAATATAGTATTTGCAGCGTCTATTATAGGCGCCGGGTTGAGGGTATCTTCCGGTCGGGCACACCCGACTAGAGTAGCTCTTGTTTATTGTTGTCGCTGTCACACGCAATGCTGCTGCTGCTTTGATCGTTGTGGTTGCTGTTTATGTAACATTGTTGAATTCTGCGCTGGGCAGGCATTTCACCTAGCTGGATGGATTGCTTGCAGTCGTCCATTACGAGCCACAGTACGTCCACGGCTGAAATGTTTGCAAATACTTAACTGTAACAAGGGAGGCAGCTCGGGCTCGAGTGGTTGCTCTTGTTGTTTAGGGCTTTAACAACGGACGCCAACAACAGTTAACAATAACAAATTTTTACTTTCGTTTCATTTCACTTTAATTTTTGCAACAATTTCTGTGGCTGTTGTGGGCTGTGTTCCCGCACAGCTGTCCAAGTGGACTCAAAAGTGCAGTCACTTTGTGTCTTAGCCCCACTTTGCGTGGCTATTCACGGTGTTTAAGTAATAACCACATTGACTTTAGCCACACTTACGAACGCCCAGCAACGGGGAAGCTGTGGCTTAAATATGAATTTGGCAACTTAGCCACAGTTGGGCCAACGCTTGCCACACACAATGTGGGCGCACAGTGGTGCGAAAGGCGTCCAAAATCCACACACACTAGAGTCCAATGAGTCCAATCCGCAGCAGGTAATTGAATTGCGCAACTAAAGCAGCTTCTTACATCTATTCACTTGTTTTGGCTGTTTCCAACACTGTTTTAGCCTGTATTAACATGTTCTTCAACACTGCATATGACAAATTTCTGTATATTGTTTATGTGACATTCATTTGTATATAAAATGATTTTTTAATACACATTTTATTTACAATTTAGCCTTTTTCAGCACTGTTAAAGCTTATATTTAGATGTTAACCAACACTGCATATGACACGTTTCCGTATCTTGTTTGTGTGACATTCATTTCAATTGAAATTTTTATAATTTGTTATAATTTACTTCTTTTCTACACTCTTAAGACTGATTTTTCATTTTTTTTTTTTTTGTGGCTTTCAAACACTAGAAGTCAGCCTAGCTTGTGGCCCTTCCCAACACTGTTCCAGCTTGTTATATTTCATGATAAGCGTTAAAAGCCAAGGGGCCAAATAGTAAACCGTACTAAATGCTGCTTAAGACACGCTACTTGGCGCTTTCAAACCTTTTTCAAGTTTATCTTTAACCGTTTTTCAACACTGAAATGCGCTCTACTATATTTTTTGCTAGATCAAATTGAAGATAAGCGATATTCCAGCAAAAAATAAGCTAATCCAAAAAGTTCGTTAACTATGATGCAACTATAAATGTAATTTAATAATCCAATTGAATTTGAATTTGTTTGCAACTCGCAGTATGTCCATTTCTTGCGCTTGCAATTGAAAATGGAAAATGGAAAATGGCGCAAGCATTGCAAACCTATTTTCCAAGCATTTGGCTCGTGGCAATGAAGCATGCGCTGTGTCAGGGGAGCTGCAGGGCAACTGCTGCACATGCGCCACATGCGGCAGCTACCAGTTCAAGAAGAAGAAGAACAAGAACAAGAAGCAGCAGCAGCAGCAGAACTGTGTCTGGGCGCTGCGACTTAGAGTTGGCAGCTGGCAGGCAGCGACTCAGAACATTAATCTTGAGACTTTGCTGGAAATTAAAAATAATAAAGCACTAAATAGAAAATGAAGCGGCAACAGGCTAGAGCAGAGGGGGAGGGGGGCGACTGGCTCTAGAACTGGAACTGTGGGGCGAGCAGAGCAGCAGAAGAAGCGAGAGAAACGAGAGAAGCGGGGCTCACTCTTAATTGAGCATCGTGAACGCAAATGCAGCAATTCGTTGTGCTTGGCCGGCTGCGGCACGTTTGCCAGATTTGGGGAGAGGGGTAGTGCCACAAGGAGAGCGGGCCAAGATAGGTTGGTTTGGGCCAACATTCTTGGCTGTAGTTGTTGCGTGCGCTTCAGTTGATTTCCTGGTGGGCGTCTGTGGCCCACGTGCCGCTGAGCCGCTGCATCCAGCCACTGACCACATTGACCACCGCCGCCGCCACCGCCGCCGCCGATGCCGTCGCCGCCAAGCGTAACAATTGGGCGGTGGCAGAAGCAACCGCCAACAGCCAGCATCTACCAGGTAGCTGCCCCATCAACAGCCGGAGCTTCAGCCCGTGCCAAAAGCCGTTTCCTCATTGTCTAATTAAATGTTTCTGCAGTCATAGGCACAATTTGATTAGTTAACTGTTAACTGGGCATTCAGAGTGCTTAACCTAACCTCAACGAGTTGAGCAGCGCGTACAACAGGTGGCGCCACGCACACATTGAGATTACCTCCGAATCAAATCTTATTCGTTTGTCTAACGCAATGTGCATAACTGTTAACTGCAAGCCACAAAGCGTCTTTTGTAGTGAAGCACATAACCTCAAAGAGAAGTGTCTAACGTTAATTGTGATGCGTCATTTAAGTGAGGTTAGGTATGATTGGAAATGAAACATTTGCCAAAGCACATGTTGCTTATGTTAGAGGACACAATATGATTTGGCAACTAGCTGCAAGGCATTCAAAGAGCTTCACATAAGCTCAACTAGAGCAGACGGCATGTGGCGCCACGCGGAGTGTGAGGTTAGGAATGAGTGGAATCAAAATTCGACACCCCTCTAAATTTGTCCACCTACAATATGATTGGATTAGTGCCTGACAGCACACTCAGGCAGCTTAGCCTTATTTTGATGATTCAGGCATTATGTGCGACAGGTGGCGCCACGCAAAGAATAAGGTTAGAAACGATGCAAGTCATGGTTTTTTTTATTTTTGTCAAACATGAACACCGTAATGGAAATGGAGCAGCTGCTGCGCCCAGTTCTATTGGCAGTTGACAACTTGATGAGTGGCTGCTGGCTAAACAAAATGTTGCAATCAGCGTGCTTGTTGTTGCCGCCGTCATCACTTGCGGCAACGTTGTCATTGTTTTTGCCGCTGCAGCAGCATTTCAAACTGGGTTAAAAGCACAAACAACACGCAAAATTGTGATGACAATTCGCCCAGCCAATGCTCCAAAAGCGAACCGAGTAAAGCACATCCAAGCACAGCACAGCACAGCACCAAGCTCATTTACCTGACTCAAATGGCTGTAACCAAATGATCATTCGCCTGGCCAATTATGATGTTCATTCTTCTCCCGCTAGAATAGAACCAGCACAGAACCAACGCTCAGCCCATAAGCCAAACTACCTTGCACAATCGTTCAATCAAATGACAGCCGATCTTCATGTGGAACGACTCAGAGCTTGGCAAAGGAATTATGTTGGACAATTTCGGAATAACATATATAATATAATTGTAGCTTGAATAGCCAAGGAAAAACCCAAATTGGTAAATAGTCTAACTTGCAAACTGACTTGTAAAATTCATTGCAAATGCTCCCAGAACTTGGCAGCGGAACTGCAAGCGAATTTTAGAATTAAATAGAGCATCTGGAGTGCCATGATCCCCAGTGGAGGCTAAATACATAGAAGAAAAATGATGACTAGTAAACTGACTTGTAAAGTACATTGTAAATGGTCTATTAACGACTTTCAATACCTCAAAAAGAAAGTTTTTTAACATTCTTCACAGAGCCCAAGCTGAGATAAGCCCAACTCAAACCAAATATTTTGGCAAGTTTTCAGCAAGTTAAAGTTAAAGTAGCGCTTGGTTTATCCTCAAGATAGTTTCTACATAAAATGTTTCCTCTGCTCTCATCTGAAATTGGAACTTGTATATATTAAATTCTTATTTCGATTCCCATTAATTATATCACGTTCTATTAAATGGGTGAAAAAAAAAGTGGCCAACCAAGTTGTCAGCCTGCGGCTAGCATTGCCGCATTTTAGCCTTAAAAGGCAACAAGAACAGCCAAATTCCGGCAGCCGCTCTGCGGGCAGCCGGGCATACCCGATATGGGGCATGCGAATCGCAGATGTCACCGCCGGTTTGTTAGCATATTCTTTTGGGGAGGGGTGCCTTTTCGGGTCTGGCATTTTGGCCCAAATGTGCCACACACAAATTGTGCGTTGGCCGGTTTTTTCTTCTACTTTTTTTTTTGTTTTTGTTTTTGTGGCAGTGGCAGCAACTGCTCCAAATGCTGGCATCGATGGCTGCTCCAATTTGCTGACCATTTGGCATACTTAAAGCTGTTGCAGTTGTTGTTGTTGCTGTGGCATGCAAATGCTTGTGCAACGGCACAACTTGCCACAAAGAATTATTTGTGCTGCGGCTGCAATTTGGTGCAGTGGCCAGAGCACTTGGCCAGCAGTTGCCGCAGTTGCATAACCTGTATTAGCTGTTATTACCGTTTTGTGGCATCCACAGCGCGACGGCGAGTGGCAACTTTCTTGGCCAACAATTTGCCATTGATCGATAGAGCAAACGCATCGAAAGCCCTAAGCTTCGGCTGCGCAAGCTTTGCCCACTTGCCAAAAGCGCAGCAAGTGGCTGCGCAGCAGGCGGCAGCGCAGCAAGCAGCAAGCAGCGGGCAGCACGCATGCAGCGCTGCGACGCTGACAGCTTACAAGACGCACAACGCGGCGACGCGAACTTTCAGTTGCTTTCGAGCTGCACGAGACGACGGTTGGTTATTCGACCACAGCTGCAAAAGCAAGACACAGAGAGCGAGAGAGCGAGAGAGCGCCTGTGCGTGAAAAGTGAAAGAAAACGTCTTCGTATTGCTTCGGCTGCGCGTGCGTCTTCGTGTCGTTGAGAGAGTGTGTGTGAGCGAGAGCGAGAGCGAGAGAGAGTCGAGGCGACGTCGGCTTAAGCTCGACTTGGCGAACGGCCACGAATTCAGTTGCCGTGCTGAACGCCAAGCGAACGGAACTGTGCGCAGCGCGACGCGTCTTATAATTTAATTAATTGTTGCCCAGGCAATTTCGAACGCGACTTTTCACGTCTAACGGTCTGACACGACCTAACGGTACGCGCCTGGTGCTCGAGAAATTGTGCGCATTCATTTTTTTGCCTGTTGTTTTTTTTTTTTTTGTTGTTTTTGTCAAACAATTTTTTTTTCTATTTTTGTTGTGTGCAAAGGATAAACAAGTTCGGCTCGGCTGACACACTTTCCAGGCGCACCTGTTGCCCAGCTGGCCGCAACGCAAATCGCAAAAGATTTCTGCACAATTTGTTGTTTATTTCTTAAAAATTAATTTCTGCTGCCGAGAAACAATCATAACTTTTGCGCATTCAAAGAAAACAAGAAACGTGTAAACAAAGGCAAAGTGTGAAAACAAATTGCAAATTCTAAGAAAAAACCAAAAAGCCAAAAAGTCAAAAAAAAAAAACAACCTAGAGGAGAAAAGTTTCCAAAAAGTAAAACAAACAAGAAGAACAAGAAACAGCAGCAGAAGATCAACAAAAGTGAGCGACAAAATGCAACGCACGCAGTCGCTGCTGCTGCCGCTGCCAGCGCTGCTGCTGCTGCTGCTGCTGCTGCTGGCGTCAGCGCAGACGCAAACGCAGACGCAGGCGCAGAATATAGGTGAGTGTGTCAAGCGAAAGACGAAATGCTGCGAAACAGAAGGCAAACAAATTTTCTCTCGCTTGTTATTTATTTATTTTTATTTTTTTTCATTTTTTCTACCCATTTTATTTTTGGTATTTGTTTTTATTTTTTATATTTTTGGGGCGCATTTTTTGCATACACTTTTGTCGCTGGCTTTTGATTTCCGGTTCTCTTTTGAAACAAAAAAGCGACGCGCGGCCTGTGCACTTTTTTTTCCCACGTTCATAAAGCGACAACAACAACAACAGCTACGACAGGGTCCAGCTTCTAGTCAAGTGCCGGCAATTGGTCAACTTGTTGTTGCTGTTGTTGTTGCTGTTGTTGTTGTTGTTCGCTTTATATCGGTCAGCTTTTGTGCTCGTTAATTGTTTCGTGGGATACGCGCGACAAATGAAACGAAGCCGTGCTCATATGCATATTGCAGGCACAGTAAACACACGCTAGCGTCAACTGCCATCGATTTTATAAGCTGCCTAAAAAATCAGAAAGTTTAACAAAACTCTTTGGAGTTATATACCCAGACTCCCTAATTGATTGACTGATGGCAGCTCAAGGCTTGACAATAAAGTAATTCCCCTTCTTAAAACGACTTTATCGATTAGGTTCCCCAACTTATGATCTAGTTGCGACCCTCTTGAAAACTTAGCTCTAAGTGAACGATTTTGGATGGCATATCAATACGATAAGACTAACAAAAGTGCATCAAGTTTTACTGTACTTAGCTCATGTCACGTTATTAATGCACAATATTTAACGAAGTTTCTAGAAATTCCACGCACAAGTGTGGAAATTTCGTGAAAAAGGAAAACAAACTCATTTCATTAAGGTTATTCGTGAGCTTGTTTCACGCTTTTCGCCAAATTCACCTCGCCTGTGTGGAATCACGGAAAAGGCAATCGCACCTATTGTAATTATACATAATATCATTGTGTTTTCTATAGAGTACAGTGTGCGCTTATTATAGTGAACAAAATGGCAACAAATATTATGTAAAAACTTTCCAGAAACAAAATCCATTTACATAGAAGACAAGACAAATCAGTTAAGCTGCAAATTGAAGCTATTTTCATAGTTAACAATTTGGTGCACCTTAGCGAGCGTGCACTGTGCACACTTTGATATGGGCTTGTTTAGCTAGTGGGCGTGTCCGTCCGTGTTGACCGCAGGAAACGGATGTTTGTTTGGGTCAGCAAGCAGCGAGAGCAGCGACTCGGCTGAGCGCCAAATGTGTCACAAAAAAAAAATGAGAAAAAAAGAAAAAGAAAACAAAAGACTTAAGCAACAAACTTGCTAGCTGCACGTGGCAGCGACCAGGCGCAACCTGTTGTGCCGTTCTTGTCTCCAATTACCAAACCGAGCTGCTGCACGTGGCAACAGATTGGGTTACAGCCAAGACAGGTGCTGGCTGCAGATGGAAGGGGCAGGGGAAGGGCCAGAACAACAGCAACAACAACAACAACAACAACGCCTTGAACTTGAGAACAAAGACAAGCCCCTTAAGTGGGGCATAGGCTCGACATTTTACAGTTAACAAACGGTTTTGTTGTTTGAATAAAGCTCAATTCGCGTCGAGCATAAAAGGAAAATGAACGCAGCTTGCCAAAGGAATCGAAACGCATCAATCTCGGAAAAGTGTCCACAAAAGCAACAAAGCCGAGCGGCAATAAATTAAAGCTGTGGGAAATGCTTTGTAGGAAATTAATTTCAATTAAAAAAACGAAAAACGAGAAACCGGCTTGGAAAAACTGAAAAGCCAGCCGAAAAAAAAAATGTGCTCAGATAAGCGCGTTAATCATAATAATCGCCACAAGAAATTCAAATAAAATTTACGAGCAGCTCGAGAAAAAATTTCACAACAACAACAGAAAGCGTTGCAGCTTGTTGTTTTTATATCAAAGCACTTCTCAACGTTTGGGAAAGTTTTTAATATGTACGTTTTTTTTTGTGTTGTATTTCAATTGTATTCCATATTTGTTGACAATAAGAAAAGTAAAAGTGCAAACGCGACGAGAAATGCAAACAGGCTGGCAGGGAGGACATTACGAGCCCAGCTTATATATATATCTATGCGATAATGATCAGGGCTGTGCAACAACATTAACGTCACGTTAATGATCATCAAATGGCTCATTGCACTGCGGAAGCTGCGCGATTTTAATTGCAATGCGAAATTGCGAATCGAGCGCACATCCAACAGATACAAAGATACATAACTCACGGCTGCTGCTGCTGCTGCTGCTGCTGCTGGTATTATGATGCCCCTGTCGATGGCACGGCTCATTTGTGCAACCACAGAAAATGTTGCAAGGCATGCAGCATTTGTTTAAGGCGTGGCACACTGTGCGCGCATGCGTGCAAGCATCAGTTGTTTTGTTTTCTTTCTCTCACTCACTTCGCTTGGCTTTTCGAGGCGGTGGCTGGCCGCCCGCCCTTACATAATCGCCGTCAAAACAAAACTGGCTAAAACAAGGAAGTCGTCCACAGTTGAGGAAGCCAAAAAGGCGGCTGCCGTAGGCGTTTATCACGCACGCACTTCAGCCAGACAACCGCACTCGAGTCTCTCTCTCTCTCTCTCGCTTGTGACACCGCAACCGAGCCGCGAGTGGGCTTAGCCCACCGCCAAGTGTTAAAGTATCCTTTTTCCAACGAACTAGTTGCTTGCATAACTCTCGCGTTATGCAATGCTCAAAGATGCAGAATAGTGTGAATTTGCTTAATATATATTTTAAGTCACTTTGCAGTTCCGCGAGACTATGCATATCAATAAGATTTGAGCACGTTTCAATATATCTATCAATGGGGTGTGCACAAACCAAATCCCATGGCTATAACTTTCATAGAGCCCAAGTTCAAAGGGCACAAAGATTGCCCTTTCTCAAAGTGTGCTCAATTAGAAGCATCAGACATAAATGAAACATACCTTTATTTCAGTTCGTTGAAAACCAAAAATTGTTTGTATTTTAGCTCGAATATGGCAAATGCATAAAATTGACTTAAAACTTATATTTCACATAAGCATTTACATACCAATTATCATAGCTGTAGCTCCAACAAATTCTGAGTTCCATGGGAGCCTAAAGGCGTACAAAAAAAACTGGTTTAACTTTTAACTATATCTCTTTGTAGAGTATTTGCATAACAAATTCCAGAGCTTTAGCTCTTACAGATCCTGAGTTACATAAGAACAGTTGGTACTCTTATTGAAAAGTGGGCGTATAATCAGGTGTATACTTAAACTGATTAAAATGTCAAGTATAACTCTTGAAGAAGTAAACACATACCAAATTTCAGAGCTCTAGCCTCAATAGATCCTGAGTTCCATGAGAACATTTTGTATTTTTATTGACAAGTCAAGGAATATCAGGTGTACTAATTAGGTGATTGTAGTTTCAACAATAAGTCATAATAGAGTATTTACATACCAAATTTCAAAGCTCTAACCTCAATAGATCCTGAGTTCCATGGGCACGCTTATCGTATTAATGGACATGTGGAGGAATAATCAGATATGATATTTAAGTAATGGCAATTTTAACTAAATCTCCTAACAGAGCTTTTACACACCAATTTGCATATCTCCAACTCGAAAAGTTCCCGAGTTACACGAGTAATAGAAATTATCTTCAGCTGTGTCTTTGCACAACTTTGTTATGGTTTGCTCTGGCAGTTGCGATAATCGCAGCGATAAGCGGCGTCTAATGAATTAGATTGGTGTTTTCATTGATAATGAGCCCATTTTGGGCGGGCGTGTGACAATTGTCGAGGGCAAATGTCACAAAGCTTGCGCAATTGTCGCGCACTTGTGCCACAAACCAGACGGAATGCGCACTCAACACTCGCGTATGTTTGGCCTCACAACTTTACGCAATTCGAGTTAAAGTTTGTTGTCGCTCTTCGAATAAATTTAAGGTGCAATCTTCGTCAAGTGATGCCGCCTTGGCACGTATCGAGGGAGTGGGCCAGTCTCACTGTGTGTGGAATGGAAATGGAAATGGAAATGAGACACTGAGCAACTTGCGCAAGCTGCTGGCCTTGCCAGATAGTCCACAAAAAAAAAAGTCACTTATTTGGCTGACAGTTTGCGTTGGCGTTTGATAGAAATTATCGGAGAGCACGGGCCAAAGCGAAGGAGGCGAAGTAAGTGGGCACAGATTCAGGCAGGCAGGCTCAGAGATTAAGAGACTAGATGGCAGCAGGTTTGGCTGCTGGATTAGAGAAACAAGTTCCCAGCACATAACCCAAATAAAATGCTCAAAAACTGCACATTTTCACAGAAGAAAAAAAAAGTTAACAAGCATAAGTAAAGAAAACGCTGCAGACAGCAAAAAGTCGAGCAGTTGCAGGAGAAATTTATGTGTTTATTCAAAAATTCAAAGATCAGTAGCCTACATTTTCTATTTACATTAATTACCAGCCCAAGCTGTGCGCAGTCGATCTAGAAAATGGTGATCAGCACAGAGATCAATGTTCAGATCATAACAGAATAAGGCTTTCTCATAAATCGGGCCTCGTCAATTAAGGATCAATTAAGCCCATGAAAAGCAAAGCTCAAAATAATGAAAATTGTGGCACTTGTGGAAAAACTTCCATTGATCGCAAAGCTACAAAAGATCAGAAGGCTCACGATCAGTCTTTAATGTGCGGGGCAAAAACACGAGCTTCAAACAAAAGACGTGCAGAGAAATGCGATAACAAATGAAAACTCGAGCACTTACACAAAAGGTGTCATTGTTTATGTGGTTCAAAGATCAGCTACTATCAATCTTATGGAGTGATATTTCATTGCGCTGGCAAAAGACTGAAGCAAACGCTTTGTATGAAGACATAACAGATATATTAATATAATCTGATACCTAACTGAGTGAAGATCGGATATGGCTAGATTATGAGGAAGATCAGATATAGAAGAGATCGGGAAATAACAGATTTTATTAGATTACGAGGAGGATCAGAAGATCATATAAGTAGAATTTGTTGTCATGAAAAGTCTATGAATAATATCTAACGATCAGATATTGCTAAGATATGAAGCAGATCGAGAGATTAGATATTATTATGCTCTAAAGTAGATCAAAAGTTCGGATCATCAGATTTTATTATCAAACAAAGTTCTCTTCAAAAGATCGGTTAGTATTAGAATATGAAGAAGATCGGGAATAGATCATAGATTGTTTGACTACAAAGAAGTTCATAAGAAAGAAGATCGGCGAATAAGTTATTATTTCACCGAAATGGGAAGATCAGCTATTATTTGAATCATAACGAAGATCAGTTTATGAAATATTGTCAGATATTTGTCTTATAGATCGAGTTTTTGATTCAGCTCGATGAAGGCAACATTCCTAGCTTGCATAGTGCAGATGCCTGCATGCTGTTGTTTAGAAGCTGAACAGACTTACGTCAACCCACAATAAAAGATGATCCAATGCACAGACTTTGGCTGTCATAAAGCTACCCATACACACACACACACATACACATATATGTGTATATATAGGTGGCATATGCATTTCTGACGGCAGTCATCGGAGTCTTGAGTTTTATTTCTCTGGGTGCAGCTCATTTGTATGGAATGCTCATTATATATGAAATATCAGCTGCAGTTGAATATTTATTTTAAACACATACACGCACACGCACACGCACATGGAAATTTCATATAACTTTCGCGTTCGTTGCCTAAGTCATTCGTTTGGCGTTGCATAGAAATTGTAATGTGTGTCGCAGTGAAATGCGCGGAAAGTGAAACTAAGCGTCTAATAAATAAATGAAATTGTTTGCTATTAGTAGCGCATTTAAATGACAACAACAACAACAGCAACAACAACAACAGCAATAACCAGTGCTGACAGCATGAAAGCTGAAAGGCAAAAAGGTGTAGCTAATGTCTGGACGACAGAATTTATGCGCTTTTTAATTTAATTAATTGTAATGAATGTGCGACGCGTTGCTGCCTGTCTCTGCCTCTGCCTTCGCATCTGCCCCTGTTGCTGCCTGCCGCTTGTTGTTGCCATTTTGAAACGAGCTGGCAACAATTGACTGACTGACTGGCTGACTGACTGACTGACTGACTGACGGAATGGCACCTGATTCATGACTCGTTTCGCAGCTATCAATGCCACACGGCGAACGCCATCGAAATTGTTATAAATAATTGCCTTTTGTTAATAACTTTAAACGCTTCGTGTATGCGTTTCGTCACTGGCCCACTAACAAAACAAAACAAAACAAATACAAAAAAGCTGTTGCAATGTTGCCATCAAATGAATGCCTTTAAATCGACTGCCAAATATATATAGATAGATATCGATTTGGGCATAAATTGCAAAAACGGGCTGATAAAATAAAAACTTAATAATAATAATAATCATCTCAGTTAGAGTAATAATGATTATGATAATGGTGATTATAATGAAAGTAAACTAATAATGAAAACAATGATGATAATAATATATTGATAATGATAATAATAATAACATTTATAATTGTAATAATTAAAATAATAATAATTACAGTAATAATATTGTTAGTAAAATAAATAATAATGAAAAAATAATGATAATGATAATAATAATAATAATAATAATAACAATAATAATAATAATAATAATAATAATAATAATAATAATAATAATAATAATAATAATAATAATAATAATAATAATAATAATAATAATAATAAAAATTAAAATTAATCAATGTTAAAGTTTTCTCATTCAATTAAATACTTGTTTATAGTAAATTAAATGTTCTCACAACTTTCGAAAACCTATTGAAAGTGCTTTAATACGAAATCAATTCAATTCGATTATTTGACTTACGAAGTCCATGAACAAGATCAAGGTGATCAGATCTTAAGCTTTATCTGCAACTATTTAAGAAGATAAGATATTGGTCGATTCTATTATCATAAACAGTTTTCATCGTTTAGTCAGGTATTATTAGAATATGACAAAATCGGGAATAGCAAATATTATTATGAAGAAGATGGATTATTAGAGTACCAAGAGTATCGGAAGATGAACTATTCGCTTTTTATTATTATCATTAGTTCATTAGTTAGGAAATAGATCAGTTATTATTACAAATGGGAAGAAGATCGGAAGATCAGATATTAAATTCATCACAAAGAAGTACGATCAGATATTTTTAGATTGTGGATAAGATCAGAAGATCAAATATTATTCAATATCATAATCATAAGAAGATGGTATTGTTAGATAATGAAAAAGATTGAGGAATGAAGCAAAAGATCTGATATTATTGGATTATACAGTAGAAATCAAGAAAGAAGAGAAGAGAATTTTTGTAGAGAATGTTTGATTGAGCTTAAGGTTTGCTTGGGAACACAAAAAGGAGCAGAAAGACAGACATGGCTTATGAGAAATAAATATATAACTAATGAAATTAAAGATGTTTTCTTTTAAGTACTCGCACATTTCATAATAAAATTGAATACCTTGAAGAAATTATGGAAATAATGAATATAAAACTCGCCTTTGTCAACATTAAAGTTTTTGAAGCCAAGCTATTTTTGAATTTTTTGCTGTCTAGAGTTTAGCTGCGCATAGCTTAGATCTTTGGTTAACGCAACTTTCACGGCAGCAGGTAGCAAAAACATAAGAAGAAGAAGACGAAAATGGCAAAACAATGCGCTGGCAAGCGCCCACACACAGGCACACACACACACACACACACACACACTCGAGGCAGAAGAATGCTGGGCCGCACTTGATGTGGGTGAAAGCCAAGCCCATGCTTGCCAGACACACACACACACACACACACACCATGGCCATAACTTGATTGAGCCTCAGCGAAATAACTTTGAACCACGGTGCAGCTGCTGCTGCTGCCAACTGACTTTGAACCACGGTGCAACAGTTGCTGCCGCTGCAATTGCAATAACAATAACAATTGCCATAGATTAGCGCCTGAATGCCTGCAACTTTGCCTTATGCCAACCAGACATATGTATGCATTTATATATACACACATATATACATGCATGGATATATGCGCAAGATCTGTGGGCCCCAGCTAATTGCTAACATGTACTTGCACTTGGACTCTGGACATTGCTGATGCAGCTAATGCATGGCAAATGCTGAACAATTGCTTTTGTGCCGCAACCAAGCTGACGCCGTCATCATCATCAGCAACAACAACAGCAACATCATGATCATCTGACTGGCAGAAGTTCAATGGCCGTTTGGCTAGCTAGCTTATCCGCAGCAATCGGAAGTATGGATGACGCTGCGCTTAAAATGCGCCGCGATGGCCAATCAATAAACGATGCAGCAGCAGCAACAACAGCAGCAACACTTGCCACACAAGAGCAATTGTTGCTGCCGTTGTTATTAGGCGTTGCTGCTCGCTCGTTTGTTGTCTGTCCAGCTGCAGCCTCTGATTTCATAATGTTGCTGTTGCCGCTGGCAACTGTCTAGCGGTAAAAAGCGAGCAATTGGAATGCCAGCAACAGCAACAACAGCAGCAGAGCCACAAAACTGAGGCAACAGCAACAACCAGCTACAGCTACAGCAGCAGCAACATTTATTTTATAATCAAGGCACGCCAGCAACAACAGGCAGCACGAGAACAACAACAGCAGCAGCAGCAACAACAACAGCAGCAGCAGCAGCGACTAAAGTGAAATTTTCATAATAATAAAAGACGCTGCCCAACGACTGCTAAACTGCTTCTAATTTTCACTCCGAGTTGTTGCTGTGCTTGTTGTTGTTGCTGTTGCTATACATTTGCATAGCACGCGATGACGCGTTGACAAAAATTGTACATTTCTGAACTTTGTTCAGGAGAAAGGCCAAAAGCAACAGCAACAGCAGCTGCAACAACAACAACAACAACAACAACAACAGGCACATTCGTCTTATTTATGTAGCTTATATGTTGCTGTTGCTGTTGCTGTTGTTGTTGTCATTTTTAATGCCTGTTGCTTGGCTTTTATGCAAATTATAGGAAGGTTCTAGCCCAAAAGAGTCTTTATTTATTGCTGCTGCTGCTGCTGTTGTTGTTGGTATTGTTGTTGTTGTTCTCGTAACAACAGCAACAAAAATGTGACCACAATTTTGTTGTGTGGCGGCTGCCAAACAAAGTATTCAGCAAATCGCCGCAAAACCGCAAAAATGCCATCAAAATGAAACGTATAAAAAAATCAAGAGTTAACCAAAAAAAAAAATAAAAAGATGCCAAGCAGCGACAACAACAGCAACAACAAACTGCCTGAAACAACGACAACAATAAAAAAAAAATCTCTTGAGCGTGTGCAACAAATTAGGCACAAACCAAAAATAAATGCAAAAATAGCAGCAACAACAGCAACACGTAATGATAAATTGCTAGCGAGCAGCAGCCGCAGCAACAACAACAGCAACAACACGCACACACAAGCTAACAATTGCAACGAGAACGCTTCTCAACACACACAACCACACACACACACACACACACATACACGCAGCGCATGACCCGTAAAGCAAGCTGCGCATGCGCAGCGCTTAGCTATTGCTGCCGTGCCGCCGCGCATGTTGCTGTCGTGCGCTGCACTTGCAGGTGTTTTCGCAGCTGCTGCTATCACAACACACACACACACACAGACACAAGCACACACACACTCACATTTGGGCTCGTCTTGACCCAGTTTGTGTCCACACAGGCAGAGAAGGACGACGACAACAGCAACAGTTGCTGCTGTTGCTGCTGCCAACACCTTTCTTTCTACGCTTGCACATTGATTTGTTGACTTGACTTGGAATGCGGTCAACTGGCAAACGGCTGCAGGCAGAACCACAGCAACAGCAGCAGCAGCATCGCTTTGGTCAATGTCGCTGCTGTCGATTGCTGTTGCTGTTGCTGTTGCCGTTGCTTGGCCTTGCTTTGCTTTAGCGGCAATCAAGCGTTTCCTTTGGCGGCAAAAGTGCCGCAAAATCGTATCGAACCTGTTATAAGCTAGCTCTGCTCTAAGTCCCCAATCTCTTCCTCTCTTCCACTCACTGACTGGCTCCACTTTCGAGCGAGACCTTGTCAACAGTTGGCGCAGGTGAAAGATGTTGCTGCTGTGACTCCGATGCTGTCATTGTCTATTGCTAGTTCTTAGTCCCTCTCTATCTCTATGTGTGTGTGTGTGTGTGTGTGTGGAGCAGCGTTTTATATAACTGTTTAAGCTTGAAATATTTATTGTTGTTGACTTCGTCTGGCCGCCTATGTTGCTGCTGTGCGTACCGTTACATAAATGCCTGCGAGTAGACAACAGACAACAGGCAAGAGAAGACGCAGCCGGTCGAGCCAAGTCAGCGCATGTTTATTTAATGCGCTTAACAGCTTTTAGCCGGACAACGACTCGCAGACATGCTATAAGCAGACCTCCCCCTCCTCCCACGAACGTCTCCCTCAATGTCTCAATTCTGAACTTGAGCGGAAGTACAAATCAAAAGACTTAGGCAACGAACTTGCAACTGCTGCATTGCACACAAAACCTAAAAAGCCGCTTGCGAAATGCCTTTTAACAAGCTGCCGCTAATTTGTAGCCCGCCAGGCCAAATGCAGCAGCAACAGCAGCAGCAACAGCAGCAGCAACAACAGCAACAACAACAGCAACAACAACGGCAGCAACAACTTCTAACTGGGTCAGGCAGCGTCTGCTTCAAGAAGCGGCTTAAATGAAATTCTCGAAAACCGGCCAAGTGAAGCAACGCGCCAATTTATGTAAATCCAAAACCAATCAGCCTCAAACGGCAACAACAACAACAACAACAACAACAGCAGCAGCAACAACAGCAACATCAGCTGCCTCATCATTATGATCATTATGAGCGCTGATAGGCTAACGGTTTAAACCGTTTCTGATTTGACAAACAACAGCAGCAGAGGCAGCAGCAGGGGCAGAGGCAGAGGCAGCAGCAGGGGCAGGGGCAGCAGCAGGGACAGCAGCTGGGGCAGAGGCAGCAGGGGAGACAAAGTGTGTAGCTTAGACTTAGCTTTACAAAATTGTGTTTTATACATGTAAATACCCTGTAGCCATAGGCAACAGCTCTAAAACAAAGGGTATGCAAAATAGCAGCCATTCATATTCCACTCGTAAGTCATTTTTTCTCAAATAATTCGAACTTCGCACAAAGAATCTTGTCCATAAATAAAACTTTAGAAACTAAACATTGTTATACAAGCGGCTTATCTTACAACTTTACTTAATCATTTTCATTAGCTTCTTATGAGAATAATGGAAAAGAAATTGAAAACAAGAGGTATCTGGTCGGGCATGCCTGACTATGAGATGAGTACAAGCTGACAGTTACAAATATTTTAGCTTCCATGCACATTTGCTTAGCTTCGGTATTTATAGTCCGATCTGAGTTTTATGTTCATGTACTTTACTTTTGCTAAACTTTTAAATTTTTTCAAAATTTTTTGCTTCTCCTTCAGCCTGTTGCACACATTGACACAAAACTAATGTGCTCCTCTTT
Organism: Drosophila novamexicana; assembly: GCF_003285875.2. Lineage (NCBI taxonomy): Eukaryota > Metazoa > Arthropoda > Insecta > Diptera > Drosophilidae > Drosophila > Drosophila novamexicana. The sequence goes on along the minus strand of NW_020824860.1, from coordinate 696,018 downwards.
CCACGGCTTAGGCAGAGTTTGTCTAGAGTATCTGTGTTGCTATCTGTCTACAGGGTATCTGCTAGTCGCGCATGCTCGCATTTGTCTTGCTTTGCTTTAATGTGGCGGCAATGCGCCCGCTCAGCACGATATCTAAAAATTAGTTGGCCCATGAATCATTGCGGCGAACAAGTAAAGACCTGTTGGCCCCCGCCCCTGCCCCGCTGTTGTTGCCCTTCTGTCCACTGTTGCCCCCCCCCCTGCCACCTATTGCTGGCCGTTGCTGCTGGCTAAGCACCGCAGACTTTGGGCAGCCCGAAAAAAAAAGGGAAAACCTTTATAATGGGCGCATCTTTTGGACACGCTGCGCTTTTCACTCGCTGCTGCTGCTGTTGTTGTTGTTGCTGTTGTTGTTGTTGCTGTTGTTGTTGTTGTTGCTGCTGCTGCTGTCGCTGAACTATCTCAATTGGGTCATCAGCCAAGGCAAATGTTTGCTTTCCTTCTTGCCGCACTTGCACTTTTCAATTTCGTAATTGAACCAGCAGCCAAAGCAGAAGAAGAAGTAGAAGCAGAAGCAGTAGATGAGGAAGAAGAAGCAACAACAACGGAACTGAAACTTCTTCTTCTTCAGCTTCTTCTTGTGCAGCAGCAACCGAAGCGTGGGCGTTGAGCAATCAGCGCATGACGCGACCTACTGCAACTCGCACAACTGCTGCCCAACCCGACCCGACCCGCCCGCCTCCTTTCCAAGCCACCTCTCCCCCCCGCCTACCCTGAAACTGGGCATATCTAATTAGACGTAGAGTTGAGTGAAGTTGGGCGGGGTCAAATGCTGCGCCCAAAACGAGCTGACAAATTCTCACGCAAACTGCAGACCAGAGCGAAGAAAGACAAGCTAATTGCGGGGCGGCTGGCCTTTCCGCAGCCCCAACTCTACCCCTCTCCCTCTAGAGGCAATTAGGCTGTATTTCTCTTATTGTTGTTGCTGTTGTTGTTGTTGTTGCACTTGTCGTGCATTTAAAATGAAATTAAGCGGCATACGCAAATTGTTGTCGCCGTGGCATGCGAATTGTTTTCCGACTCTTCTGCCTCAAGTTGCGTCTCACAATTTTTGGTTGCAAGTAGAAAGCGTCGTGCAACCGGCAATTATCGTGCCAGGTGAGGGGCACTCCAGTCAGGGGGGGTTTCGAGGGGAAGCCTGGGCAATTGCTCAAGCCAAGCAGCTGCTTATTAGAGTTTAGTCCATTCGGCAACATTTGCCTGGAGTTTGCAGCTCAGCTGAACTAGTTCTTCGGCTCATTCGGTTCATTTCTGTGCATGGAAAACACAATAGTTCCTTCAGTTTCACAATAGTTAACTTCAGGCTTTGTTTGCCATTTCGCAGCTAGTTCTTTAGCTGACCTTTGTGCTTCGGAACTAGTTCATTCGGTTAATTTCTGTACATACGAAGCACTTAGTTCCCTTAGTTACATTAACTATTCACATTGGCTTCAGGCTTTGATTTGTTCAACATGCCGAGCCAGTTCGCCCGTTCATTTCGCGTTATAACTTCCCTTCTGGCTTCATTTACTAGCTCGGAACTAGTTCTTAAGCTTTGGAACTAGTTAGGTTGGAGCTAATTATTGTTTGTTTTACTTTCGAATGCTCATTTTTGCAATATTTCAGTTATGTAGCTGCCCTTAGTTAGCCGCTGAACTAGTTCATTTGACCATTTCGTGTTGTCAGCTTTTCAGCCCTTTTAGCTACATTTGCTGCTTGACTTGTCAGTGAACTAGTTGTTCTAAACCTAGCTAGTTCATCTTGCTGCAGTTCAGTTGGCGCTCAAGTCATTGAACCAGTTTTGGCTGCTCGCACAGTTCATTGAACTAGTTCCACACTAATTGACTGATCAGCGCCCATTCAATTCACATGCAATTAACATTTCACCTGCGCTCGCGAAAAGAGCACAACACAGCAACAATACTTCCACTTGCCTGCCAGCACACCCTTGCCCTCCTCGCTACACCCTCCCCCCCCCCTCCACCCCCCTGGTGCACGTGCCCCCGCAACACAGCAGCGCGGCGCATTGTTGGTGGCCTTGCTGACCCGGCTGGACGGCGCGCGGCTGTGCGAAGCTTTCGCTTTTTTGTGTGTGTGTGTGTTTTCTTGGCTCGATGAATGCTTTTTATCTGTAAGTTGTTTACCAAGCCCCACCCCCCTCCGTCACTTTAACCCCGCACTCCCCTTACATATACTCCTGCTGTGGCCTGCTCTTTGGCCAGTCTTTGTGTAAACAATTCGATTTCTGAACAACAGCAACAGGCGTTGATGGGCAATTTGTAGCAGCAACAAAAGCAACAGCTGACTGCAAATTATTAATGTTATTTTATGGCTCATTACAATTATTAACATTATTATGTTTATTATGAATTATATACGAAGATTTTAAATGCCGTGCACACAATGAATATGCCAAGCTACAAAAATGTTGCTGCGTCTTTTGAACAAATTGCTCTGGTTGTCACTGGCCGCAAGTGTGTGTGTGCGCGCGTGTGTGTGTGTGTGTGTGTGTGTGTGTGTGTACATATAGTTATAGCTTTATATGCGGGCTATCACTTTCACTAGGTTGGCGCACGTAGAAAGCCAAATGAAAGCAAAGCAAAGGCAAAAAAACGAAAAGCAAACAACAACAAAAAAAAGCTGACAAACAAAACGTTGCACGTTGCGGCAGGTAACAACAACAACAACAACAACAGCTTATGCTTATACCCTATATAGCATATATATAGATATATATATATATATATACATATATATAGATATGTATATATAGTCAGCTAGGCGACCCGCACACAATTGCCATGCTTGGCTGACGCCTTGGCTCAACCTTTTCCTTAGCTCTCTTCGGGCAGCAGAGCTCGCCAGTTCCAGTTCCAGTTCCAATTTCTTTTTCGGCTCGTCTCAGCACACAGCGTGGGAGTTACACCTCATCTTTGCCCCTCTCTCTTCCTCGCGGCGCACTGAAACTGAAATTGAAAATTTTCATGAACTTGATTTCTTAATTTCTGGCTCCGGCAATTGCAATTGTCTCCCCGTTTTATGTATATTTTCTTTCTTTCCTGCTTGATTTTCTGCTTTATTTATTTTCATTTTGTGTGATGAATTTAAATTTGGCTGCACTAATTTGATTAGTGCCGGTCGCAGCAATTTGTAGACAAAGCAGAGGCAGCAGCAACAGGTAACAGCAACAGCAACAGGCAGCATCAGCAGCAACATGGGGCAGGCAACGGGTAACCGTTATGATGAAATTGCTCGACATTGATTGTATAAGCAGCGGCTGTCTGCCACTTGCAACTGGCCATAACACGCCAGCAATTGTTGCTGTTGTTGCAGCTGCTTGGCTCTGCTTGGAGTTGCTTGGAGTTGCTTGGAAAGTTGCATTGGTCAAATGATGCTGCAGTTATTCGAGCATTTATGGCATGACTGAATGCCCAAGAGTGTGCACAGTCTATAAAGCAAGCGCTGCCTAATGATCTGCCAGCTGTGTGCAGCATGAAATGACATACATAACAACGACAGCAGCAACAACTACAGCAGCAACAACAACAGCAACAGCTCAGAACTCAAGCTCAGAGTCTGTATCTGGGGAATGATAATGTTTTGCTTGGAATTTGCTGCCGACACGACAGCAACAGGCGGCAGCAATATCAAACTGACTCACATATGGAGCAGCAGCAGCAGCAGCAGCAGCAGCAGCAGCAATAGCAACTGCAACAGCAACAGCTACAGCAGCAACATCATGATCTATGGTCAGCGGTCAGCAGCAATTCACATCCGAATGATGAACAGACGCCGCAGCTTGCCGTCGCCGTCGCCGTCGCCATCGCATGACATGCAAATGCGCCTGGGAACTAGCTAAATTGAAAATATAATCACTGAAAGGCAACAACAACAACAACGGCAGCAGCAACAACAATTGCCAGACATTTGATTTGGCATACGATACGTTGTTCGCAAATCTCACAGATTTAAAGATATTCAGTTACCTTAAGGTTGCAGCGAGGTGCGGCGCAAGTTACTAAGGTTTTTTTTTTCTCTAAACCAGCAGCAATTGTACCCATGCATTTTAGCTAGAAATAGCCTCTATATATATATGGAAAACTGTTTGTGATAATTGCTCGATTTAGCACTTAACAGCAAGCACCAGAAACAATTCAATGTTGCAGAAAAGGTTTCACTTTTTGCAAGTAAAACAAAGACAAATTCCACAACAAAGTGTGGAATTTGGGTGGAAAATTATTTCATGCGTAATTCTCACCTGATTAGAGACAAGTTATATACAAACTCTTATACTGTATATTGTGCGCAGAAGCAGTTTATGTTTCTTTCGATATCGATATCTGCCGCCATATACAGTAATATCGATAAATATCGATTTCACATCCAGAAGAAGAAGAAAATCTTGTAAATACTTATGAATATGGCTAGTGGGACCTGTTTTTATGAACTGGAGACTAAAAGTTTATAGTTATTCTACGATATATTTCAATACGTTGCTTACTATCGATAGTAGTATAGTATTACAATCTATAAAATAATTTTGAGCATATCTAGTAAATATTTCTGGAATGTGGCTAATGGAAACTATTTATATGAAGTACAGACTACAATTTCAAAGTATTTATTCGATATTTGACAATATGTAGCTTAAAATCGATAAATATCGACTATATACGTGTATATCGATAAGAATCGATTACACCAAAAATTTCATTGGTATATATGGTAAATATTTATGTAATATAGCTATTGGAAAATATTCTAATGACATAATATTTGATATGTATTTCTTCGATATTTGCGAATATGATGCATAAAATCGATAAATATCGATATATCAACCAGGTTTTTTGGACATATCTCACACTCGCTTATAAGTCCTGACTTTGGTCCGACTTTCTCACACACTCCCTCAAATCAAAATCTTAAGCTTTTGTCCCAGCCAGAACAGAGTATCGCACAACTGGAAGCATTTTGTTGCCTTATGCTTGACAGCGATAGTTGTCGCTGCTGTTGTTGTTGTGGACTTTTTCTCACGCTTTGCATTGACAGCAATTGCAGGCAGGCAACAGCAACAACAGAGGCTGAGAACATTTTGCAATGCCGAATGCTTGGCATTTTTGAGGCGTTTTACCAACGCCAACAAGCGAGTCAACAACTTGGTGTCCAGCGTGCAAATGCAAACTGGAACGGAACTTGCTTAATTGCCCAGTCCAAAGCCATTGGCCAGCTAGTTGGCCAGTTGACTTGGGAATTTGACAGGTTGTTGGCCGACAAATGTCGACATTGCCGTCGAAATATTATGAGTTGCCCGTAGGATTCGTATTGAATCGCGCGTTTTTCTTTTGTGCAACTGCAATCACAATTTCCGGCTCGAAAGGTGCTCCAATGTGTTTCCTAATCTCCATCGAAATGTTACTTTATTTGGAATTTTGCAAATGTCGCATATGTTGGACTGTATTTGTACATATTTCACGTACTTGATTTTTATAAATAGTTCAAGTATATTTCTTGAGTTTTAGCAACAATCAATTCATCCGTTTTCTACCCTGGTGCTTCCATTTCCACTCAAAGAGGTGGATTTGCAGTACTCGTGAAATAAACTGCGTTATGAAAGTCTGCTCTCTTTTGTCGTACAGTTCTCTGGAACTAAGCCTAAGTCCTATAGCTAAAGAATTTCAGTAGAGCCTGGCCTGGAAGTTGGAGACTGCAAATCGGGAATTCGAAGCTCGTTATTCAGCTGAACACTAGGGGCAATATGCATGGGCTTATATGCATGACTGGAGAGGTAGTTCAACTTGGATGCTAGGGCTCATCAAATCAGCCAAATTAAGAGCTCACTCAGTTGTTGTCTGGCCAGAGGCCAATTCGCAGCGCTGATTATTGATGAATTTTTAATAGACGGCTAGAAGTTCCCATGCATAAATGCATATTAATTTTTAAACAAATTTCACCCGAAATATTTACAAAAATTAACTTAACCTACCCTCTCTCTCTCTCTCTCTCGCTCTCGCTCTCTCTCTTTCAGATGGGGACTGCAGTTTTCCGGGCTCGCCGGCGCACAGCAGCGTCGTCTTCTCCAGCGCGAACCTGACGCAGGGCACCGTCGCCTCCTACAGCTGCGAGCGCGGCTTTGAGCTGCTGGGACCCGCGCGACGTGTCTGTGACAAGGGCCAATGGGTGCCGGAGGGTATACCCTTCTGTGGTAAGTAAACCAAGGCAGTGACTGCTCGACTGGCAGTTACCCTGTAAACAACAAAATCACATTTTGGCCAATTATTGCTTAAGCACATTCCATTTTTATGGCCGACGCGGGCTTGCTAGAAGAACTATACGACCAGCAGATACCCTATTTTAAGATATCAAGATGCTTTCAAAAGACAAAACATACGTTCTGCCTGCTGGTCTATGCGGCACATGCACATGGCAAATACCCTGTAAGCGCAAACAATATGCTAGCCATATGCTCGAACATATAAACATTGTAGGGTATTTCTATAGGGTATTTGGGTATCTACCCCTACTTATTCAATCATTTCCTTACACAAATGGGGACAGGGTATTGAAAAGTGTTTGTAGTAAACAAAAGACTTAAGCCACAAACTTGCCACATTTTGTGCTATTACGGGGTATTTATATAGGGTATTTAGAAGTCTTTTACTGCCTGTTCCGTGCACTTGCGCTACCTTTTCCATCATTTCCCTAACCACATCAAATAGAGGGTATTCAAAAGTGCCAGAGGCAAACAAAAGACTTAAGCCACAAACTTGCCACATCCAATTGGCCAGTTGAGCATTTTGTAGAGTCAATTAGCACCTTCAACTAGGTAGCTGCTGAAAACGAAGGCATGTGCTCTCCATATGTGTACAACAACTTTCACCACGAACAACAACAACAACAAAAACGACACGACGAATCGAACGTTCTCAATGATACACGCGCCATCGGAATTCCAATTTCAAACCCGAATCCCAGATCCGAAAACCAATTCCAAATGCAAAGTTGTCGTGTGGAGTTGCCAAGTGAAACATGATTAACACGACGCACAATTTGGTGTGCGAGTGTGTGTGTGCGTGTGTGTGTGTGTGCGAGTGTGTGTCTTCTCGATGAAAGGCGGAACACACAGACACAAAGTACAACAAAAAAGCGTCCACAAAAAAAAATGCGAGTCGAGAATTGAACGCAACGAATTGACCCACATTTTTGGTGGTTCGTTTCGTGCTCGTGTTTGTTTTTTTTCTTGTGGCTCGTCTCAAACACCACGAACAACATTTAAGATATATAAAAAAATAATGTTCTAAGTGATTTACCAAGTGGAGTTGACTTGACAACAACTTCCGCCCGTTAAGGCAAACAACGTGAAAATTGATTGACAGAAGCGGTTCACGCAAATCGCATTCAAATTGAAGCTATATAGAAAATATGTCGAAATTGAAATATAATGTGGATTTTATATGCAGAGAAACCAAATCTTAGTTTAGTTCAAATTCAATTAACACTTCTATTGAAACTAAAACAAAGCAAAGCTGAATTGGAAAATGATTCGGAATAGCATTGAAATCGAAATTGATTTGAAAGTGTGCTCAGATTGAATTGAAGCTGAATGGTAGCTAAAATTGAATTGAATCCAAATTAAAATGTAAATAAATGAATTTTTTAATAATCAAATTTAACAGAAATTGTTCAAATATTAAATTGAAATTGAATCGAGTTAATGATTGAATTGAAATGCATTACCAAAGAATTGAATAAACTTTGAGCTTAATTGAAATAAATTACAAATAAATTGAAATTAAACTGAATTAAAATAAACAAAATTTAAATATTAAAAGAAAATTTAAAATGCAATTTACTTAAAATGGAAACAAGACTTAAATTGAATTGAATTGAAATGAAAAAAAAAATAAATGGATCTGACATTGAATTGAAATAGACAGAATAACTTCCTTTTAAGCTGAAATGCACTTGCATTGACAAAAATATAAATTGAAATTAAGCTGAAATTGAAATGGACTTAAAAAGTTGGTTGGAGCCTTATTGAAATAAAACCAGGATTTAATTGAAATACACTTGCTTGAAATTAACTTTGAACATTTGAAAAGAAATTGACTTAAACTTTCATTGAAACGGATTCACATTTGAAATTTAGTTGACTTCAAATCGAAATAGAACTCAAATTGAATTGAAATTGAACAAGAAATAAACAGCTTTAGATTGGAAATTGAATTGGCTAGCAACTGATTGGGCGACCACAGCCTTGACCCTTTTCTTATAGCTGCTTGGGCAGCACATCTGCTGCACTTCGGTCTTGAATGAGGCTGTCTGAAGTGACAGCTCAAACAGAAATAGTTCTTTTCTAAACATCGTTTAGCTACGCCCACGCGACTGGAAACTTGTTTTATTCTCTTTTCTTTTCACGGATTAGTTTGCATAACTGTTTCGGGGCACATTTTGGTCATTAGTCAAACCAGTTTCGAATCGACTTACAACTGTTTTGTAATAGATACGATTCAACCTGCCTGCCTGCCTGCATGCCAAACTCGAATACCTCCGCAGTTGCGAAGTTCTTTCTATTCAACTGGGAAGAACAATTAATACCTGACTAGTAAATGCACCTGCAAAGAGCTAGCAAGGCTGCCAGTCGAAGGAAACGCCGTCGGTTCGACTTTTGGTTTGAACCAATGAATAAATGATAGAGTCTGAAGCCCGGGTTTTCACATCTATGAATCGATATCTTCATTTCTACTTCCATTTTAATCTTGGGTGGTATCGATCATTTTATCGATAACTAAGTGAACTATTGATGAAATTCTTAAATATGATGCAAAACTACACTCGATAACTATATCTGCATGAACCTCTATCCTTCGCTTCGAGTAACTAATCGATAGTCAACAACATTTATCGATAGTCAACAACATTTATCGATAACTGAGGCAACTACTGATGCATGTTAGAGCTCGACGTGGTCGGGCTTAAAGCTGGTGTGCACACTTGATAGATAATTCTGTATTAATATCTATATGAGATTGAATACTCGATCGTCAATTTTATACATCGATAACTAGGAGAGCTATGAATGAGGATTATGGCTCGTAAATACAATCCTGTTGGAGCTGCTATTCACACTTGATACCTGAATCTTAATCTAACAATCTATCTATAACTATATCGAGATTCATTAATCGATCTGCGACACAATTTATCCATAACTTTTTCAATGATGCATGCCTTATGCGAGGATAGAAGAGAATTGTATTTGATTGCTTCAGTTACAACTGGTTGGGATTAGGTTGAGGGCCAGCTGAACACGACTTGGTGTGCGTGTCAATTTTGTCGCCAGCTACTACGGATCGGGAATAGTTCGATAAGCGTTAACGGTTTTTGTGTGTGTGTTGTTTTTGTTGATTTACGGCTGTCACTGGTTTTCGAGTGGCAAATTGCGCCCTGCAGACAAATTGTCCGAACTGAATGATGATGGCAACGAACAGCCGGCGGTACGAATCGTAAGTTTCATTGATTAATTGAACAATGGAGAATTGAAAGAGCGTAGCGCAAAATTGAATATGCCGATGATTGGGATACGATGACGCAGCAGGCGGTGGCGCGCACAACTGAATAGTTGAGAGCTCAAATCAAATGGAAATTGAAGATTGAAGTTCGAAAATTGAAAATTGAAACAGAAACAGTAACAGTAACAGAAACAAAAGTGGGACAGTTCAAAGGCATTTGTCACAGAGGGAAAGCATTTAAAAGTGAGGTTAAAGTTGAAACTGAAACTGCGAGGAGACAGCGAAATTGAAAGGCTGAAATCGAATTGAAGCAAGAAATTGGAGAGCTAGAACCAAAAAATGACGGAGTTCAGAGCGTGAAGTTAAAAACAAATGGAAAGCTATGAAAATGTATGGTGGAAACTTTCAATTAAAAAGTGATTTGGATAATGCAGATTGAAATTGAATTTAAATCAAATTGAAATTGATTAATTTTTGAATTGATACTAAAATTATATTTAATTGAAATATAATTGAAGAGACCAGCTAATTTCAAGTCAGAAAAACATAGAACAAAAAAGTCAATTTAAATATCGGTTGAAATTGAAATTGAATTAATAAAATGTTGATTGAAATTGAATAGAAATTGAACTAATTCAAATAAATAATTGAATTCATTAAAAAATAAAATTTAATTAATATGAAATAAAATTGAACTAAAATTGTGTTCAACTGAAATTGAATTTAAATCAAATTGAAATTGAATTGAAATTGAATTTAAATCAAATTGAATAGAAGTTTCATTTAAATTGAATAAATATAAAATAAAATTGAACTTAAATTGACTTGAATTGAAAATGAATAATGAAATTGAATAATGATTTTAAATAAAATTGAACTTGAACAGAAACTTAATTTGAATTGAATAAAAATTGAATTAATATTGAATAGAAATTTGATTTAAGTCCGATTGAAATTGAATTTAAATAAAGTCAATTAAAAATTTAATCTAATTGAAATAAAATTTAATTAAAATTAACTAAGATAACACAATTGAAATTGAAATGAAATTGTTTAAGTGTTAAAGTAATGGAAATTGAAATGGAAACAGCAAGAAAACTGCAAACTTAACATGGAATTGTAAAAATAATTGTAATTAAATTGAAATTGAATTCAAATGAAATCGCCAATGCAAATGCATTTGTCACAAAGCTGTCCAAAGCCGACTATCCAATTAAACTTGAAACTTGAAACTTGAACTTGAAGCCGAAATGGAGCTGGAAGTGGAGCCAAGTGGAGCCAAGTGGAGGCACCTGCCAGCCAGATAAGCATGGATCAGTGGAAGCAGTTGCTCTGCTCTGTAGAAAGTCAGTTCAAGCCAAAAGAAATGAAGAAGAAGTTGAAGAAGAAGAGGAAGATTTTTTTACGATCTGCGATCTGCGATCTGAGAGCGCGTCATGAGCCGCTGCCTACCTAGCTTTAGAGCTGAGTGAGCCCGAGTGCCTTTTATCCGACAGATGCATCTGATTAATGAATCTCTATGCTGCCACACACACACACACACACACACACACACACACACACACACACACAAGTGCGTAGCAATGTAATTAAGCCCAAGCAACAACAATTACAACAACAACAACAAAAACAGTTGAAAGAAAAAGTTGAAAGAAACAAAAAATTATCCAAAATTTCACTTTTGCTTAAATATATATGTTATGCCCTGTACCCATTCAAAATGGGCAAAAAATATGTTGAAAGAAACGTATGAATATGAGAAAAGAGGCTCGAATTGAGCCCAAAAAGTAGACATATTTGAGAAGAGGATCACGATAAAAGTCGATCTTGTTATGTTCGTCTATTGTGTGAACGAATCGATTCCGGAAACTAGGAAGAGACTTGACATATTAGGTTGATATTCTTTCCATAATATACACAGCACGAGCTTAGAATGTTTTCTCGATATCTAATAAAATGTTATAATAACAATAAATAGAAATTTTTAATGATATAAACTTGCGCTTTGGTATTCCCATATTTTGGTATGCCATATTAAATCCCTGAAAATATCACAAGGATCGGACTATAAGCACCGAAGTTATTCAAGGCTGCAAATCTCAAACAGAGTCTGGAACTAAAGGAAGAAGAAGCACAGCCAGTGTGTGCATAAAAAGTAGCCAGCTGCCTGTACAGGGTATCTACAGGGTATTTACAGGGTACCTATATGGTATCTACAGGGTATCTACTAAGTATCTACAGAGTATCTACAGGGTATCTATTGGGTATCTACAGAGTATCTACTGGGTATTTACAGGGCATCTACAGAGTATCTACAGGGTATCTACAGGGCATCTTCAGGGTATCTACGGGGCATGTAGAGAGTATCTACAGGGTATCTACAGGATACCTATATGGTATCTACAGGGTATCTACTAAGTATCTACAGAGTATCTACAGGGTATCTATTGGGTATCTACAGGGCATCTACAGATTATCTACTGGGTATTTACAGGGCATCTACAGAGTATCTACTGGGTATCTACAGAGTATATACAGGGTATCTACAGGGTATCTACAGGGTATCTAATGGCCATCTACAGGGTATCTACAAGGCATCTACAGAGTATCTACAGGGCATCTACAGAGTATCTACTGGGTATCTACAGGGTATCTGCAGGGTATCTACAGGGTATCTACAGATCAGGCACTCCCTAGTTATGCACTCTGAGATATGTACGTAGTTGCCCACATTTTGTTTGGGCCTTGTAACACTCGCTGGATTCTAGCCGTCCCGCCTACCGCCCCCCGCCCCTTCGCTCAACTAATTGGCCAGTGGAGGTCAGACGAGTTGGCGACTTTGACTTGACAAATTTGCAGGCAGATAGAACTTTTTTGTTTCAGTTAGATTTGTTGTTTAAATTTGTTCGTTTTGTAGCCCAGAAAGCGTGTCAGGGCCAGGCACAGACTTATGCGGCGCACTGTGTTAGCCCTGGCCAGCTGGGCAGACCTTGTCTTGGCCTGGGAAATGTCGAAAAAGAAAAACACACCAAAAACAATAAGACAAAAGCCTGAAGACATACAAAACACACTCAATCTGTATGCGAATCTCTTCGAATCTTAACCCTGCGAAATATTTCTCATCTTTGCAGTGCTAAATGTGGCCGCTGGCAAGGCGCCAATGCAAATATCAACGGATGGGGCCGGCGCACCACAGAAGGCCATCGATGGCTCCACCTCGGCCTTCTTTACGCCGGAGACGTGCTCCCTAACGAAACCCGAACGCTCGCCCTGGTGGTACGTCAATCTGCTGGAGCCCTACATGGTGCAGCTGGTGCGTCTGGACTTTGGTAAATCCTGTTGCGGTAAGTTTCACAATCAAACGTTGCTCACAAAAGTTCAATTTGCCTGAAATGTGTGAAGCTTTGAGCTTTATGCGAGCTTTAAGTTTCAGGCATTTCCCTTTTAGAGTTAAGTATAAAAAAAAAATGCCAAGTTGACTTTAAGGAAAAACAAATTTGAAGAGCTTTAAGCTTTAAGCAAGCTTTTGGGAAGGCTTTCAATCGTTTTAAATTGCATGAAGTTCAAGCAATTTCGAGCTTTAAGTAAAAGCTTTAATTTGTTTTTCATATTAATACGAAATAAGTTAAGCATTTATTTATTTGGACAAGCTTTTGAAAGAGCTTTCAGCTGCTTACAAAGCAAAAGCTCGCTGCACAAACATCAAAATTGAGCTTTAAGCTTTTAACTGAAGGCTTTCCGCTGCTTTTAAAGCTCTTTTATTTATTGAAAGCTTTATAAGCAGGAATTAGCTAGGAGAGCTTCTAGCTTGTAGCTTTAATAAGACATATTAAAAGCTTACTTAAAATAAGAAGTAATATACTAAAGAGTATATTTTTAATAGCTTAGTGAAGTGAAGCTTTCTTGTATTACTTTTTAGTTTGGGGTTTTATCTATTACTAATAGAGAATCTGGAAAGAATACATACTTATCTCGGAAGATTTAATACTCTTTTAGTCAATTGCCTTCAGCTTTTGCAGATACGTGAGAAAAGTAAAGCTTGTAAATGCTGAGCTCGATGAAAATATCTTCGAGAAACAGAACATCTTGCTATGGAAGAACTCATTTCGATTCTTCCCATAGAACTACATAATATAGATGCGAGATCTTGATGGGATTTGGCACGTGCTTAAGCAGCATAGTTTGGCTTAAAGGTGAGGGGCTTGGTCAAGATATCTTGGTCAGAAATAAGTTTTGCTGGCTATAACGACTCGGCTGTTGATGCTGATCGAGAATATATATGCATAGCACATTTCGTGTACAAATTCAAATACACTCCAGTTATAAAAAGGCAGTTTTAAGGCCAGTTCGATGCGAAGATTGTTTTTTTTTTGCAGGCGCTCAGCATTGGGCACGAACTCGCCGGACGGGTTCGCAGGTTGGCAAAGGGTGGGACGAGCTGGGACGAGTCAGCCAATGTGTGTGTGTGTGTGTGTTTTTTTCCCAAATGCTTTCACTTGGCTGCAACAAGTTGTGGCTGCCGCAAGCAATCAGAAAATACAACAAAAATGTTATGTGATTTTCAAGCGGCGGCTCAGTCGCAGGGCCAGCGGCAGGGGGCAGAGACGGAGGGACGGAGGCGGGGGCAGGTGCTGGGGCACGAATGTCAGCCGAATATTTATGATTACTTTCACTGTGCACTGAACTTCGCTGACCCGCTGCACATGCCGCATGCCACATGCCGCATGCCACATGCCGCATGCCGCATGCCACATGCAACATTTGCTCATTGTTTCGTCTTCTTATTGATTTGCAGGCAACAAGCCGGCGACAATTGTGGTGCGCGTTGGCAACAATCGTCCGGATTTGGGCACAAATCCAATATGCAATCGTTTTACGGGCCTGCTGGAGGCCGGACAGCCGCTCTTTCTGCCGTGCAATCCGCCAATGCCGGGCGCCTTTGTTAGCGTACATCTGGAGAACAATACACCGAATCCGTTGTCCATATGCGAGGCATTCGTCTATACGGATCAGGCGCTGCCCATCGAACGTTGTCCCACGTTCCGGGATCAGCCGCCGGGCGCGCTGGCCTCCTACAATGGCAAATGCTATATATTCTACAATCGCCAGCCGTTGAATTTTCTGGACGCGCTCTCGTTCTGCCGTTCACGCGGCGGCACGCTGATCAGCGAGAGCAATCCGGCGCTGCAGGGCTTCATCAGCTGGGAGCTGTGGCGTCGCCATCGCAGCGATGTCAGCTCCCAGTACTGGATGGGCGCTGTGCGCGACGGCAGCGATCGCAGCAGCTGGAAGTGGGTCAATGGCGATGAGCTGACCGTCTCGTTCTGGAATCATCCCGGCGGCGATGAGGACTGCGCCCGCTTTGACGGCTCCAAGGGCTGGCTATGGAGCGACACCAACTGCAATACGCTGCTCAACTTCATATGCCAGCATCAGCCGAAGACCTGCGGCCGGCCCGAACAGCCGCCGAACTCCACAATGATTGCGCTCAATGGTTACGAGGTTGGCGCTCAGATTAAATACAGCTGCGATGCGAATCATTTGCTTGTGGGACCTGCAACACGCACCTGCCTTGAGACCGGCTTCTACAACGAATTTCCGCCCGTCTGCAAATGTAAGTACCCAACAGCATACTAAGAAAATGATCCGGGGTGGATGCATGCGTAGTATATCATGTGAAGACCATAGGAATATGTACTTTTACCTAAGCCTAGTTGAAAGTCAAACATGGTACTGAATGGTAGACCTCTTATCTTTCTGGATAAGTTCGATTCAACTAAGTTCCAGATTATCGTTTCAATCGTTCCCTTCAATTGTCTTCAATCTTTTGATTGATTGGTGCTAGTTCATATCAATCATTCATTTTAGTTATTCGTGTGAACCATTCACTTCAACCATGCACTTCTATTGTTCCTTTCAATCGTTCGATTCAATTGCTCAATTCAAGCATTCGTTTCAATCTTTCCCTTTAGTCGTTCGGTTCAATAGTGATAGCTTGTTTCAATCATTAATTGTAATCATTTGTATCAATCGTTCGTTTCAATCATTCACTTTAGCTATTTTTTTTCAATCGTTCGCTTTAATCAACCCTTCTAATCGTTCGATTCAATTGCTCAATCCAATCTTTCGTTTCAATTGTTCGTTTTCAATCGTTCAATTCAATCATTCCTTTCAATCGTTCGTCACAACCGTGGAGTTCAATAATCGCGCTTGTCATTGCCTGTTTTCATGTCAATCATTTATTTCCATTATTCCCTTTCGATCTTTTCAATCGTTCATTTCAATCATTTCAATTATTGATTCAATCGCAAAGAGAGTTAAGTCAAATTGTGGGGTTAGGGCTGAATTTTCTGAGAGAGATTTTGAATAGCCTTTGCCTTCGTTTCAGACATTGAATGCGGCCTGCCCGCCAGCATAGCGCACGGCTCGTATGGGCTGCTCAATGGCACCGTCGGCTACCTCAGCCTGGTGAAGTACGCCTGCGACGAGGGCTACGAGATGATCGGACGGGCGCTGCTCACCTGCGACTTTGACGAGCGCTGGAATGGACCGCCACCACGCTGCGAGAGTAAGTCCATGTCTGTGAAATCCTTGCAATCGACTAATCCTGGCATTTCCACAGTTGTCGAGTGCGATACGCTGCCGGGCAACTATTACAATACGATAATCAGTGCGCCGAATGGCACCTATTATGGCTCCAAGGCGGAGATCAGCTGCCCACCCGGCTACCGCATGGAGGGTCCGCGTGTGCTCAGCTGCCTGGCTACGGGACAGTGGAGCAGCGCCTTGCCGCGCTGCATCAAGCTGGAGCCCTCAACGCTGACCACGCCCGCTGCACCACCTTTGCCGCCTTCCACGGCTGCAACGCCCGCGCCGCCCTCGTATAGGCCCAAGATCACGGCCAGCACGAGCCGCACGCCAGCCTATCGTCCCTCATCCTCCTCCTCCAGCAGCAGCAGCAGTGCCACGCCCAGCACCGCTGCCAGCTATCCGCATCCACATCCCAGTCACAGCACACCGCACGTGGAGATCAACGGCGAGGGTGAGTAAAGGCGGAAGCAGAGCATATTGTAGATAGATTCTTAAACACAATCCAATCTGTAGCCGACTCCGAGGAGGACAATATCAATGTGCCCGTGCCGGGAACGGTGCGCGAGGAGTTTCCGCCCCGGCGCACCGTCCGGCCCGTGCTCATTCCCAAGAAGCCGAGCAGCACGCCGGCCACGAGCACCACACAGCATGCGCCGGCGCCAGTTTCCACCTATGCGCCGACTCCGGCGCGCACGCGTCCCACGCTGGAGACGAGCACACGGAACACACAGCAGATCATACTCAATTCGCATCCGCAGGATAATGAGATTGCGGACAGCGTCAACATACGACAGAATCAATCGCCCAATGTCAACGTTCCGTTCGCCGTCGACAATCCCGACCGCAAGGAGACCAAAGAGGCCAAACTCAATCTGGGCGCCATTGTGGCTCTTGGTGCTTTTGGTGGCTTCGTCTTCCTGGCCGCTGTTATCACCACGATTGTCATTCTCGTCAGAAGGTGAGTGCCTCTTTCAGCTGATAAATAACATACAAGCTGATTGAACAGTCTGTTCAATTGAAAAGTGAAATTGAATGACGAAATTGAAAGTCGAAGTTGTAAGCTCAGATTGAAACTAATATACAAATTTTATAAATTGAAATCGATATTGAAAATTACAGTTGAAAGGTAAACCAAAAAAATTGAAGCTGACAGCTGAAATTGAAACTCAGAACTTGATTAAAGTTGTTGAATGCAGAAATTGAAAGCAGAATTAAAAAGTCGAGCTTACAAGCTAACATTAAAACTAAAAGGTTAACTTTTTATAAGAAGTTTAGATTGATATTGAAATTGAATGCAACAGTTGAAAGCCGAAATTGAAAGCCAAAATTGAAAGCTAAATTTGAATGGTAAAATTGAAGTTAAAGCTCATTTAAGCTCAATTAAGATCAAGTTACATTAAATGTTGAAATTGTTTTTGAAGTTAAATTATAAACTCAGATTTTACAAGAAGTTGAAACCAATATTGAAAGCCACAGTTGAAAGGAGAAAAAATCAAAATTGAAAGTCCAAGTAAAGCTGCTTGAAATTGAAATAAGAAAAAGGATTGAAACTGAAATTGAAAGCCACAATTGAAATGAAGTCGGAAGTTGAAATTGAAACAAAATTTAATTGAATTGAAAATAGTAAAAGTTAAATCTGAAGCTTAAGATCGACTAAAAGCTGAAGATCAAGGCTTAAAATTGAATATTGAAACAAAATACAATTTCAATAAAAGAAAACTTGTAGATTGAATCTGAGTAAAGACTGGAAAGTAATACGATGGCTTTACTTTTAGGTGCTTAACATAGTTTTACGTATTTAATGTCTGCAAATACACCAAAATTTTGACACAAACTATATACCCTTTCCATGCTGTATACCCTGTATACCCTATGTACCCTGTATACCCTGTAATTGTTGCTCGCTTCCTCTCTCCCATGTTGTTCCATTGTTTTGTTGTTGTCGTTGTTGTTTGTTGTTGTTCTCTCTCTCGCTCTCTCTCTCTCTATCTGTCTCTCTCTCTCTCTCTCTCTCTCTCTCTCACTCTCTCTCACCCAGCTGCTCAGCTCGCTCTCATTTGTATATTCGCCCATAATTGTACATACTCAAAAGTAGAGCAGCGTCTCTCTCTCTCTCTCTCTCTCTCTCGCTCTCGCTCTCGCTCTCTCTCTCTCTCTGCCTTGCACACACACACACACACACACCAACACGCACACTCAAACACACACGCAAACACGCATACATCGTTACATCGAAACGCTTTCTCTTTCTTGTTGTACAACTCTCTTTTTTCGTTTTCGTTTTCGCTCTCTTCTCACCCCTCGGCAAATCATTCGTCAGCACCCCGAACAGCAAACGGCGGCACCTCGCTAAACATTTTACCAATTACAATCATCACAACCACCATCATCACCACCAGCAGCAGCATCCGCGGCCGCACCACCACCAGCAGCTCCACTGGAAGCAGCAGCAGCAGCAGCAGCAGCGACGCCAGCAGCAGCAGAAGCAGGAGAGGCCGCAGCAGGAGGCAAGGGGGGGCAGCGGGGCGCCGTCAAACCGATTGCCCAGCTATGCAACGGCAACGGCCAGAAGCGCCACCAGCTACGCCTCGACGGCGCAGCTGACGCGCTGCAGCGGCAAGATTGGGAGCGGCGGCGGCGGCGGCGGCGGCGGCGGCCTGCTCGGTGGCTATCATATGCGGCTCTTTGGCGATGGATACGGCAGCATCAGTTCGAGTACGCGCTGCGAGCCGGCGGCCTCGCTCTGGTACAGCGTCCTGGCGCTGCCCTTCGACGATCAGAAGCTGGCGCGGCGCGAGCTGAGCACCTATGGGCGTGGCTATCGAGCGAGGGCGGGGCTCTTTAGCAGCAGCCACATGTAAGCAGGCAAAGAGAGCGAAAGGACAAGCCAAAGAGTGACCAAAGCGTAGAGACGTGGAATGAAATGGGAATGAAACGAAACGAAGCGAAGCGAAACGAAACGAATTTGAAATGTGCAACCAAATACCGAAGACTACCTGCGAACGTAATGTGAACGTGTGCCAAAGATGAGCTACAATCAAACAACTCAACAACTCGATCGAGCATCAAGCAATTTAAGCAAAACCAAAACAAATCAATCAAATCAATCAGATCAATCAAAACGAAACTGTGTGCCTTCAATCAAACCGCACAACGGCCATACACACAAATGTAAGCAGCCAAAACAACAACAACAACAACAACAACTACAACACATATACCTCATATTAAAACAACAACACAATACAAATACAACAGCACACGCTCAATCAACAAGCCAAGACACACAATCAATCAATCAATCAAACAAAACTGAATGCAATGCAATTTTAATTCAGGAACTTGAAAGTGACTTTTCGATCGAATGCTGTGGGGGCTGCCTGTTTTTGCTGTTACTTTTCATCAATCAATCAATCAGTTATTCAATCAATCAAACGCTGTTGTCGGGCCACACATACACACACACACACACACACACACACACATAGACACAAACACACACAGATACACATACGAATACACACATGATCTTTGCATACATTTTCTCTATTTCTCCCTCCCTCTCTCTCTCTCTCTCCCTCTTGCTCTCTCTCTTGCTCTCTCTCTCTCTCTCTCTTCATACATTGCACGTTTCTCTCTGCTCTCGTATTTTTGTGTTGCATCTCTCAACTCATTTGTATATTATGTGTATCTAATCTCCCGCACTCTTTATTACCCTCTCTCTCTCTCTCTCTCTCTCTCTCTCTCTCTCTCTTGTGTTCTCTTTTCTCTCTTTCTCTTGTAACTAACACCGACCAGTTGTGGACCTTGTAGTGCACGCCCTTTCTCTCTCACTCGCTCTTGAACACAAAAAGTTAACTAATTAACAAATGATCTCTCTCTTCTTTCTCTTGCTCTCTCTTAGAAACCGCACCACGCAGCATTATCGGCATCGCGCCTCGCCCGACTGCAACACGGTCGCCAGCTTTGACAGCTCCACCTCCGGCTCTCGCAATGGCCTCAACAGGTTCGTATCTATGCCAATTGATAGTTCACAGCTAAAGCTCTCCCTCTCTCTCTCTCTCTCTCTCGCTTACAGATATTATCGCCAGGCGTGGGAGAACCTGCACGAGTCCGCCTCCAAGAACAGCTCGCACAATGCACTGCGCCGCAAGGAGACGCTCGATCCGCCCAGCATGACGCGCTCTCGCGACAATTTGCGCGACAATATGCAACGCTCCCGCGAGAATCTGGACAGGTAAGTTAACAAATGTCAAAATTTGCCAAGAGGATAAAGTTAACAAGCGGATAAATGGCTAAGCGTGTTCGCATGTTCATGGCAAACAGCTGCTTGTTGAATATATTTGACAAGCAGCTGTTAAACATGATAAAGTGTTGCCACTTCATTTATTTACAAGGTGGCAACACTGTTGTCTATATTTGCCAAGTGGATCTAATGACAAACAAAGATAAATTCAAGTTGAACCAGATGTTGCCACTTAATAGATAAAATGTATTTTTAACTGCATGTTAAACTACATGTTAAACTATATGTTAAAGTACTTGTGCGCAAGTGCAAGTTAATGTATGCACATGTTTAACTGCATGTTTAAGTATATGTTAAAGTATACGGGCTTTTAACTACACATAAATCTGTATGTCAAAGTACATGTTAAAGCGCATTTAAAAGTACATGTTAAAGTACATGTTTAACTACATGCATAAGGTACAAGCATAAAGTCTTTGTTGAAGTGAATGCTGAAGTGCTTGTTAAAGTGCATGTTAAAGTTCATGTTAAATACAAAACCTAATAGCTTTAAATTCACCTCGATTCACAGATGCGGCCGGGATAATTATGGCATGCGCGACAACTCGGAGATGGTCGTGTCGGATGTGTGCCTCAAGGGCGAGAAGAAGCGGCATCATCATCATCATCACAAGAGCAGCTCGCGCAACGGCGATTATCGCGATAGGGATCAGTCCGCCGGACGGCGCGAACATCACAGACACAGCGGAGGCGGCGGCGTCGGACCCGGCGGACACTATTGACCAACCATGATCATCACCATCAGCGTGGAGGAGCAATAGGGAGGCGAACGCACAACGAAACAAGAAAAAAAAAAAACAACAACAACAACAAAATTCATTTTAATTTTAATTTTAAATTTACAAATTTTTTTTTTGTTTTTCAACTTGAGCTTGATTTTTTTTTTTTGTTGAATTTCGAGCTGCGACCTAGTTGTAGGTGCACACTTTCTGTTTATAGCAAAAAAATAAGAAGAAGAAGAAGAAAAATTAAGTAAAAGAAGAAGCAGAAATGACAGCTAAAGAAGAAGAAGAAAAGCAGGCATATTAGAGCTTAAGAAATTCTGAAAACTTTTGTAAAATTCAATCAGCTGCAAAAGCATATATGCTATATATATATACATATACATACATATATATATATATATATATAGAAATCGTGACTAGTTTTCAATTGACTAACCCCCCCCCCCCCCCCCCCCCCCCCATCCCTCCCCCCTTCTCGTATAAGCTTGCTGCAAAGTTTTTAGTTGAAATTTGTTTATGAATTAGTTAATAAAAGCGAAATATGTGTGAGGCGCGAGGCGAGGCGTGGCGTGGTTTATATAACTTAGAATTTAGTTGAGAAAAAAGAAAACAAAAAGAAACAAAGAAAAGGAAGAGCACCGTAAATAATACCGATATCAACCGATCAGCCTTAACCCAGAGCAGGAATTATGTGCAACTTGGTTTAGCCTGAGGCGAGGCCTTAGGCCAAATCGACTTGCGCATAGTCGCAAATTAAAACTTAGTTACGTAACGTTAGTGCCCAGTACATGCATATATATCTGCCCTATATAGCCCATGATCAGTAAATCGAATCAAGTTAATAATATTTGTAGTACGCGTGCCATTGACGGCAAAAAAAAAAAGAAAGAAGTACTCGAAAAAGTCTTTAGACAATTTATTCGGCAATTAACATATATCTCTGCACTTAGTTCCATTTCTCGCTGCACACCACACACACCCACACACACCACAATTTTCTCTCTCTATATATATAGTTAACCTTTTTGCATATATTTCGCGCGTGTGTACAATTTTATTGGATAAAGCGAATGTTTCTTTAATCATTTTTTTTTTTGTATGCAATATTATTTGTATTTCGTGCATTATTTCCAATGTAAATAATAATAATTTATTTCATAAATAAAACAATGAATATTTTAACTAAAATGCGAAATAAAGTTGATTTTAATTCAAATTTGAATTGCGCGCCCTGCTGCTAGCGCCATCTATCGTGTGTAATCGGTTGCACACACATGAAGTTGGCTGCGCGCTCACTATCGATAGTCATCGCTTGTTGGCCAGCAGAGGGCGCTGTATCCGTGTGCAACCCTGCCAGCACGCCATATTTGTGACAGCTGCTGTCAAACTGACATTTGTGCGCTGGGCCTCTCTTTCGCTCTTTCTTCTACGAGCGTTCGCCATACAAGATGGTGCGTTAACAAAAAATTTATCCACGTTCAAGCCAAAATAAAATCGCCAATTTCACTAAACATCCGCGCATATTTTTTAATAAAAATATATTGTAATTTTACCGTGTGTGCCGCCAAGTGTGATTATGTTAAAATTTGCCATGGCCCCGTGCCGAATATGCACTGGCGGCCGCAACAAAAAATAACAAACAAATTGGCGAATCTATGGTGGCGCGCCCATTATTGTGCACAATACTAATTGCGATTTTCGATTACAGACGAAGGGTACCTCGAGCTTTGGTAAACGCCACAACAAGACGCACACTCTGTGCCGTCGCTGTGGACGCTCCTCCTACCACATCCAGAAGTCCACTTGCGCCCAGTGCGGCTATCCCGCTGCCAAGTTGCGTTCATGTAAGTACCTACCCTGCCTGCCCTCACCCCTCCACTCTCTTTACTAATATTGGTTGCTTTTCGGTAACAGACAACTGGTCCGTCAAGGCCAAGAGGAGGAAGACCACCGGCACCGGCCGCATGAGCCACCTGAAGGTGGTGCGTCGCCGTTTCCGCAACGGCTTCCGCGAGGGCACCCAGGCCAAGCCCAAGAAGGCTCAGTCCGGCAAATAGGCTCTCGGCTTCCGGGCGTGCAGCAGCAGTTACCACAATTTAAACATCCAGCAGCAGCAACAACAACAAAAATGAATGCTTCAACATTTGGTTGGAGTTAATAAATTAACATGTTTTTTTTTTTCATTAAGTGAAAATTGTGCTTATATTTTTTTTATCGGTTTTCTGTGAAAAATGTGGCATGCGGCGCAACAACAACAGGAAGTGCAACTAGGAAGAGCTTAAATGTGTGTTTTTTTATTTTATAATTTTTTTTATGTTACTTTTTTTTTTTATTGTGAATCGCAATTGCACATTGCTGGCGTTCCAGGTGAATGCCAGCTGAACATTTTGTTGTTGTGACGTAGAGTAGCTGCAGCGCAAGGCCAAGATTGGTGCAACCTTCTCTTTTTTATTTACCACTGCACTGGAATAGCAGCAGGTTCAAGGAGAAGGAGCTTAAGCATTGTTTGCGCTACCTTCTGCGCTTTGATGCTTGAACTGGAAGGGGCGGCACGTTCACATTTGTATCTAACTGTAAACGTGAGCGGGCGCAGCAGCAAGCAGAATCGAGGAAAATGGCAGCAAATCTTTATCTCGCTTTAAATCGTTAAACTACAATAATAAGGAAAACAAATTAATTAATTAGTGCGTGTGGAGTTTAAGCATTTCACACTAGGATAACAGTTGATCGAGTTTTGGCACTCCACACTAGGATAACAGTTAATCGAGTTTTGGCATTCCACACTAGGATAACAGTTAATGGAGTTTTGGCAGGCAGCATAACTGTATTTGCTTTATGCATGAGCAGCAAAATCACGACCCAGCAGGAAATTTTGTACTGATTTAGGCATTCTCTGATACATGCTTGGTAAGTGGCTGCCTCTAAATAGTTAAATATTATTTATCAATTGAAGAGATTTTAGATACATGCATATATTTTAATATTATCTGTGTAAGCAAACACTTCGAATGGCATATAATTCAGTTAGTCCAGAAACGATCTTAATACCCTGTAAAAAAGGTTAATCCGTGTTGAATAGGCAGAAGAAAGCATATATACTTTCATGCAATTTCCGAATGTATCTCGAAGATTATAAAAGCTAAAGACTTGAAATTTGAACCTAGGCCCTCCCACTGCCTTCGCAGATCATTGTAGCCTTGTTGAGGGTATTATAGTTTTGTCGTGCAGTATGTAACGCATAGAAGGAAACATCTCCGACTTCATTAAGTATATGTACTCTAGATCAGACGAGTCGTTATAGCCAGGTCCGACTGTCCCGTTCGTCTGTTTCTATGCGAACTAGTCTCTCAGTGTTAAAGGTCCCTCACAGTACATATGTCGAAGCGAGTCGGATCGGACCACTATGTCATATATCTGTCAGAAAAGATCGGTCGAAAGGTGGGCTCTTGTATGGGAACTGTTTTTATACCCTGAACCCATTAAAAATGGGTAAACAGGGTATATTGGATTTGTGCAAAATGCAAATGTATGTAACAGGCAGAAGGAAGCTTTTCCGACCCCATAAAGTATATATATTCTTGATCAGCATCAATAGTTGAGTCGATCTAGGTATGTCCGCCTGCCCGTCCGTCCGTCTGTCCGTATGTATGAACGCAAGGATCTCAGAACCTTTAAAAGCTAGAGACTTGAAATTTTAGATGTAGGTGCTCCTAGTGCCTGCGCAGTTCGAGTTTGTTTCCGATAATCGATAACTTACTTCGTTTCCAAGCAATCGATAAAAATCGATATCGATATCCTGTTTTTTGGTCAATTTTGGAAAATAATAAGAGCTAGAGTAAGCAAACTTGACATATAGCTTCTTAAATATAATATATATATGCGTTTGATGTGGGAAGAAGAGGGTTGAGGGTATCCCCTAGTCGGGAGCTCCCGACTAGAACCTCTTACTTGTTGTTTATGAAGATATCTTGATCAAACTCGTCATTTATAAGTTTCACTATGAATCCTACATAAATGCAACATCTCATCAAAATCGGACGACTATATGCTATAGCTGCTGCCATAGGAAAGATCGGTTGTAAAGTTCGTTCTTGAGTTCAGTATTTGCAAGCTTCACTTTTCTCACCTAACTGCAAAAGGGAAATGGCTACAAGGGTATTGAATCTTCGACGTGCCGAAGATATTCTTTCTCATACTCGTTTTTACTCGAAAGAAGATGCTTGTTTTCTTTGTTTTGAGAAGCCAACAATTGCCTGGGAACTTAAGATGTAGGACATAGGCTATGCTACAAGAGCATATACCCTATATTTTAGTTCACTCTACAAGAGTCTATATTCCTTTGTTTTATGTTCGTAGCCATTGTGAGCTGTTCACATTCATATCAATATTGTCTTTTCGAAATGTTCGTCAAATTCCAACGAAGAAGCGCCAAATTTGTAGATACTCTTGAGACCTTGTGCTAGTGCTAGGGTATATGTGCGACTGGGAAATAGTTTGAACCCAGCGTCGAGTGCACTTTACCAGCATGCTACCTGCTTTCACTTCGCTTCAGACGTTCATCGGTGCTTGAAGTCCGATCATGCTGAAATTTCGAGGGCATCAGCCAAAATGTCATCAGATCGGACGCAGTTATCGCTTTTATGTTTTGACAAATCCAATGCCAAGTTTCTTAGTTCAGAAATAAGTGTTTTACTTCAAAGATTAAAGGAGAGCACATAATACTTTTGCAAAAATAAAAGAAGAGGGGCAGGAAGCAATTGTATTTAACAATATGCAGAAATAATCTGGAGAATAAACTTCAAAATCGTTTAAGTTAGTTCAGTTTAATGCACTCGAGCCGGGCAAGGCCGCTTAATGCGCCAAACAGCATTCTTCTTTTTTTTTTTGCATCTTTCCGCCCAAAAGTCGACTATAAAAATGAGAAATTACAACTTATAGAAGTACAGCATATTTACGTGCTTCACGATTTTATTAAATTAGGACAAAATCAAAAATAAAAAAAAAATCATAAAAATAAAATAAAATAAAGCGCAATCGACCTGGCTTAAGATTAGATATCTCGTATATATATATATATATATATCTAGTATTATGCTGACAATCTTTATAGCAAAGCAGGATTTTGATAAAGATAATGCCGGTTAATTAAAGACTATCAAAAAAAAAAAAATAAAACGAAAAGAAAAGAAAAGGAAGAAAAATGCAAATAAAACGTATTTTTCTCAACGCGAAATCTGACTAAATGTACAATTTACAATGTATAAAGCGTTTCACTAAGACTAGGTGGGGAGTTTGGGGGGGAAGGGGCGGGGTTAGGCAGTGTAAATGAGAGAGCGAGATGCTGTGTGGGGCGGTTGGGGAGGGGGGGGGGGGGGTAGGGTATTCGGGTAATTAAATACATTGCCACTAAATGCTAAGACAAATTTACAAAATACAAATACAAAGAAAGCTTCAGGCTAATCGGCGTGCGGATGCGGCTGATGTGGAACCAGTTCCGGTTCTGGTTCCAGTTGCTGCTCCCGTAAGGCAGTGCCAGTTGTTGGCATTGTGCTGGACGTTGTCGCTGGCGCCTTCGACTGGATGGCGGGCCGCTTGATCAGCAGCTTCTTGAGGTTCTGGAAGGGCGCATCGAAGAGCACCGTCAGCGCGACGGAGGCCAAGAAGATCGAGATGAATTCGTTGGTATCGAGCTGAAGCAGACAAGTTTTCAATTAATTGCGAATAGCTAAAGTTTAACAGCAACAAGTAAATAGAATCCCACAGTTTTGCAATACTTATATGAATTCATAATAGTTCCGATTGGAATCAGATGCAACATAGCTTTCCATTGGGGAAACTATATTTGTACAGTTCCGATTGGACTAGCTTCCGATCGGAATAGGATTTATCTTCACTTTCCATTAAAACTATATATTTAGATAATCCGGATTAGAATAAGATTTTACTTATTTTCCCATGGGAACTATATGTATATTGTTCCGATTAGAATAAGTTCCAATTGGAACCAGATTTAACTTGACTTTCCGTGGGAACTATATATGTGAATAGTTCCGATTGGAATAGGTACCGCTCGGAATAGGATTTATCTTCACTCTCCATGGAAATTTGGACCAATTGTTCCAATGGGAACTATATTTGTATTTGAACTATATTTATATAATTCGGATTGGCATAAGTTCCGATCAGAATAGGATTTCACGTATTTCCCCGCGGGAATCATATTTGCATGGTTTCAATTGGAATATGTTCAAATCGGAATAGGATTTATCTTAAATTCCCATGGGAACTATATTTATATTGGATTGGAATCGGTTTTAATCGGAATAGGATTTATCTTAGCTTCCCATGGGAACATTTACATATTTTTGAGCGGACATGTGTCTACATCAACTGCACCAGGATCAGGAATATATATATATATATTCGACCTTGCAATATACTCACAATAATGGAGACAAAGTTGTAATAGTGGTGTATGTGACGCCTTCGTCCGACGTTGTAAAAGAAGACGGGGAACTGCGTGAGGTAAATGGCATACGAGAGCTTCGTGGAGACCTGGAAGCCGCGCCAGCTGAACAGTCTGGTCAGTTTATCTGGAAGGAAAAGCCCAAACGATAAGTCGGAATGCGAAAACGGAAGCAACTGCGGCCAATTTACGCACTCTTGTAGCCATTGTGGGAGACGAAGACAATCCAGGAGAAGAACAGGCACCAGGCAATCGGCGCAAATGCCGCGTAGATCGCCGCATGCGTCGAGTTGTAGACGTAGTCGATGTGCCCCATCGGCGCCGGGCCCAACAGCGAGGCCAGCACACAGACTGTCGCCGCCAGCCAGCCGAGACGCAGCTGCAGCGGACTCAGCTGGACGCCCTGATACTTGCGCAGCGCATAGCCCAGCAGGATGCCCATGATGTACACCGTGGAGCGGTGCGGCGGGAACGAGTACATGTAGTCCGCAGTGCGGAACAGCCGCTGTATGCTAAGCGAGAGAGAGAGAGAGAGGAGAAAGGGGAAAGAGAGTTGATTAAAGAGAAGGTAAAAGTGATCTTATTCTTTCTCCGTTCTTGCATAACTTAGGTGTTTGTTGTCCGATCTAAAATATGGCACACAAATGTGTGTGAATACCAAAGGCCCAGACTGTAGCTTCAAATACGGCGCTTCTTTTAGTTTTGCTTGGGAACAGTTCAAATAGATCCAAAGATATACTACATGAGAGTCTACATACGAAATTAGTTGTCTCTAGCTCGTATAGGCGCCGAGTTGTGCTCGAAAAACAGAATTTGCAAATCGATTTTTATCGATTTTAATCGAAACGAAGCAATTTATCGATTACTTGCGACAAATCAAACGGAGCGGGAGAATTTCGAGTCTCTAGCTCATATAGTCTCTGTGACACTTTACACACTCGATATTTATCGATATAAGGCAAATGGGGGGCGATATCGATACAACTTATCGATGCTTTGAAAAGAACGTTATATGTGCGAGCAATAGGAGATATGCTCATAAAATTCTCTTAGATATGTTAAAAAAAGCTGTGGTTAAACATCGATACTTATCGATATTAGGAAGATATCAAAGCAACTTATCGATGCTTTGAAACGACATGAATCTGAAAGAGCTATAAGACAAGATATGCTCACATAGTCTCAGACATGTTTAAAAGAAACATGCTTAAAACTCGATACTTATCGATATTGCGTTAAAGGCAAGAGATATCGAAACAGTTTATCGATGCTTTGACATGCTTAAAAATCGATACTTATCGATATTTTAAAATTGATATCGAACGGATAATATCACAACTCCAAGAATCAAGAATACATACCGACCATGCAATCGGACATGACCCACTTTTAATGCGTACAGGGTATAGGAAGAGTGTGCATCTACTCACTTGGTGCCAAAGTATATGTAGTTGGAGAGCTGGTTGACAATGGTTGTGTAATAGCGCGCCGCAGTGCCGATCGTGCAGAGCAGCAGCAGGGCAAGAAGGCCGCGACGAGGCCAACGCCAGAGGATCAAGATGAAGAGCGGCGCCACTGCGAACAGTTCCGTATCGATGCCCAGATGATGGGTGTGCGTCAGGCACATCTCGCTGAATCCAAAATAGTTGTGGATGAACAACAGGTTGCGCCACCAATGCTGCTTGCAGATGTCCGCATGGTGGCCCACGACTAGGTTCCACTGCGGGCCGGAGCCCCAGAGGGGCAGCACGTACGTACAGAAGAGTATCAGGGCGGCCAGGGGCGGAACAATGCTGCGAAAAGGGAAGAGGCGGGAGATGAAACAATTAGGATATATATTTATAAAAATTTTGATATGTGTAGTCGACTAGCAGATACCCTGTTATTTTCAATTGATTCTCAATTATGTCTCTTAGGTTTGAGAGAAAAGATTAAGGAATTTAGTTCGTGAGCTTGTGAGCGTAGTCGACTAGCAGATACCCTCTAATTTTCAGTTGGTTCTCACAAATACTTCTGACAAATTTCTAAAAAAAATGTCAAGGAATTCAGTTTGTTAGCTTGTGAAAGTAGTCGACTAGCAGATACCCTGTAACTTTACGTCTCGTTATAAATAATGCCTATATCAAGACTTTATTGAATTAAATAAGAATAAAACTAAGCAAGTTAGTTCGTATCAAGCTAACGAGTAGTCGAATAGCAGATACCCTGTTATTTTTGATTGATTCTCAATTATATTTCTGCCAAATCTTTGGAAGTTTTGGCAAAAAGTAAAAGATTTCAGTTCGTAAGCTTGTGAAAGTAGTCGCCTAGTAAATACCCTGGAATTTTATTGTAGTAGTTGTGTAGTAAATATCCTGGAAAATATAGTTTTATTTGAAGTAGCTACTTTTTCAAATATTTGCTAGAAATAGAAAATCAGCTGGCTTAAAGGAAAATAGTCGACTTTGAGATACCCTGTAACTGACTAAAACAAGTGTATATGTTATTAAATCAAGATTCAGCCCAACTTACCGCATCAGACGACTGATGTACTCATTCTTGAGCCGAATGGGCTGCTGCTTCATGAGACGCCCGAACAGCGAGTAGGAGGTCAACATGCCGCTGAACAGGAGAAAGGGATCCGTGTAGAGGGAGGCGGCGCGTCCGATGACCGTCCATGGCTGACCCAGACTCTCCGACATGGCCGTTCGATTGTTGTACGGATTGAAGAACATGGCCATCGACTTGTGGGAGAAGATGAGCATAATCGCATTCAGGAATCGAATGCCATGCACAGCCTCGATGTCGCCCGGCGAGCTGCGCGTGCTGAAAAGCCAGCGCAGATTCTTGTCCAGCGAGAAGGCGGTGCACCAGTCATCTGCAGGGCAGGAATTTAGGATGGATATCGCTCACATCTGGCAGCTGCACTTACTCTGCTTCGGCTGCGTCTTGGTGCTGCGATCGTAGACCGTGGAGAGTATCGCCAAGCAGACGACCAGCACAAAGAAACGCACCGCCCAGGTGGTGTTCCGATCCCAGGGCTGTGGATCCCGCACCTGGCACATCTGCGGCTCGACGCGCACATTGAAGCTGATACCCGTCGCGGCCGTCTGGTTCCGCAGATACTCTGCCACGCTGTACTCGACGTCGCGGTACGTGCAGCCCGACGGCACGCAGATGCCCCAATTGATCAGGGAGTAGCGCGGCACACGGTGACCCGGCTGTAAGAGTGTGAAGGTGGGTGGAAGGAGGATGATTTCATTTGAGTTGTGTCAAATGCGCAAGTTTGTTGCTTAAGTCACTTGCTGGCGAACAGAAAACATGGCGAATTTACGCAAATTCCAACGATTTGTTGTGATCGTAAAAATCGAAAAAGTAGAATTCGATTAAAAAAGAAACCGCTTTATTGGGTTCACTGAACCTCAGCCGTTTGACTAGCCCAATGATTAGCATATTATGCCAAATAGTTTTTAGTTTTTATGCGACTTTGTTTTTTGCTGCTCTTCTTTTTTTTCTTGTGGCGAAATCAAATCGAATGCTTCGCCTTGCTCGCATTTCTCGTCAAGTTCAATGTCGAACTCGCCGCAAAAACTACAACTGTGGCTGTTTGTTGCGGCATTTCGCTCGCTCTTGCGCTCTCTCTCTCTCTCGCTCTCTAATGCTGGCCAGCAACGCGGCGAATTGTGCGAGCGAAAGCTGAACTAACTTTCGTGAGGCTATTTTTATAAATGTCGCCGCGCCTAAGCTAATGCACACACACACACACATACACATATATACACATGGACGCCTTTGCCTTTTATGGCTTTTAATCCATTTGCAATCGCAGTCACGTGCAAAGCGCGCCATTTCGAGTGCATTAAGTGCGAGCACTTGGCCAACGAACTTGAGAACTTGAGCGCTGCACATAAAAGGCATAAAATACAATGTGAAATATAAAAACCTTAAAGCCTAGGCTGACAGCGATGCTTTATACGCATGCTGCAAACCGGTTCTAAGCCGAACTTAGAACCGCATTTTGGCAAGCCAAAATAAAGGAGCCGGCTATAAGGTTGTACTTCTTTCTGTGCAGTTGGCTGCGTGCGTCACTGCTCTCTCTAATCGACGCTCTCGCTCTCTCACGCTCGCTCGCTCCACTTACGTCATTGAATTCGCTCTTGAAGGGCCCGTGCGATTGCAGCAGCTTGAAGAAGGTCTGCAAACGTTTCGATTTATGTGGTAGCACTGGCTGTGCGTAGGCCAAACAGTATTGGCCGCGCAGCGTCGAATTCGCCTGCGTGTCATCGTTATTGTTGCCGCTTGTGACGTCATCGTTTGCCTGCTGTATGCCCATGCATTGATCAAAGTCGCCCGGCTGGTTGATGTTGCCATTGAGTATGCCCGAGTTCAGTTTGCCGCTGGCATCGTGCACTGCAAGAAATGGCGTATTAGTTAGTTATCAGGCGTTGCATGCTACATCAAAATAAATAAAAACACACACACACACAAGTGCATAGACGACAAGCGCCGCGACCTTGACTGTGATTTCATCGCACAACTCGTTCTGATTAGAGATGGGCGCGCGCCGCAATTCGATGATACGCACATCAAACACGATATATTTATATTTTTATGCAGGTTATCTAGGCTTAAGTGAACGCAGCAGGGTATCTGCCAGTCGTGCACGCTCCATATTTTCTAAAGTATGCAGTTTCTATATATAAGTTTTTCGTGCGATTCTTTACAGTTCTTAGTGAGTCGTGCTCGTTTCGTGTCACGCGCCCAACTCTAGTTCTGATGCTGAGCTCGCAGCCAGCTGGCCGCAGTTTGATGCCAAGTTCGCAAAGTTTTTGTTGCTGCTGTTGCTTCTGTTGCTGCTGCTGCTGCAATTTGCTGCAGTTGGCTTAAATTCAGTTGTTGCGTTTGGCATTGGGGCGGCTGTCGTTGCTTGAGTCGCGCAAAATGTGGGTAAAGTTCGACGCTTCACCTTCACTTTAGCCGCACGACACACATGTGTGTGTGTGTTTGAGTGTGTTTGCAATTTCAGAACTTGATTATTTAATTCATTTGACTTTGCACTCTTTCAATTCATGTCGTCGCGTCTGCGGTTCTCGCCTGCCTCTTGCCCGGTTGGCAATGACTCGAATTCTGATTCTGATTCGAGCTTTGGCAGCACTGCCACACACAACACACACACTTGCACTTAGATACTCACTTTTCAAGGCCCACAAATCGAAATTGTTCAACGCCGTCATATAGCGTCGCATCTGCGCGCGGCACAGCGGCGAGGCATCCGGATTGCGTGCCGCATCGAAAGGCTGCGAGATGGCCAGAAACCGTTTGCCAATGTTGTACAAATAAACTGCAAAACAAACCAAATTTCACATAAATTACAATCTACATCAAATGATGTGCCAGTCGAATTCAAGCCCTGGCGCCCCCTGGCGGCCAAAACTGCAAGTGACATTGGCGCTGCCCATTCGCTTAGGGATTGCGCCAAGGTATTGCGCTGCTAGAGATGGCAAATTAACGCTGTCTATCGATAGCATTGATTAACGATAGTTTTACAATTGATAATTATAACAATTGACTTTTAATGCTTGTGGAGCAAACATGTTCGGAGGATTTTAGTTGCCTCCTTTGACTCTTTGCCTAGTTCATCTGCATTGGATATCGATATGCTATGTTATGCTTGAAACAAAGTTAATATCTATTAATTGTGCTGAGTTTGCAGTCTTTTCCTATTTGTTTATATGTTTCTTTAAACACTCGACACGACGATTCGCATGGTTCAATCACTCAAAAGTAGCATCGATGCTTTGTTACAACTTGCCTCTTATAACACAAATCTATGTAAATATGTTTGTCAAGCGTATTTAATGTACCGCATCGCGAAGATAAGTGTTGTCTCCCATACACTGAACCCATTGAAAATGATTAAAAGGGTATACTGTTTTTGTGCAATAGTATGTAACAGTCAGAAGGCAGCATCTCTAAACCCATAGAGTATAGTATATATTCGTGATCAGCACCAATAGCCGAGGTCCTTCTGTCGATTCATCCGTCCGTCTGTCTCCCCTTCTGTCTGGTTGTCCAATAATCGATAACATGCCCCATTGCCAAGCAATCGATTAGAATAGATACCACAATCCTCTAAATCTCTTAGGTTTTAAGCGCGAGTTCTTATATATCTTCTAGCCTGTTTAATAAGATGCATATAGTATAGCTGAGTCACACAATAAACAGGGCCTAAAGCCAAATCGATAACCCAAAAAAATACCCTACCTAAGCCCAAATAGAGCTTTCTTTAGAAAAAGATTCTGTTTCACCAATTTGCTGCTTCTTTTCTTTTAACATTTGAAAATAGTTCACAGTTTTAGAGCAAAGAAATTATGTAAATATAATAGACTGAAATAGTTTGTTTAAAGTTGAGAGAAAGAGGAACAAATTGGGGCAAATATTAAATATGCATTCTGTTTGAATTTATGATATTTGCCGAAATTATTTGAAAGTCAAATATGAAAAAGTTGTTTTGCAGCAAACTGAGCCACATTTACATTATTTTTTTCGGCCGACTTTCTGGCCTAGACAACCTTTATAGAGAGAGAGAGAGAGAGAGAGAGAGTCCTTTGCCTAAAGAAAAACACAGGGTATCTTAGTTTTGGGGCTAGGCAATTTATCGCATAACGAGCACTTATCGAAATAAATGTTGCCACCTTTTGTGAAATTGACGCGTGCCCGCAAACAGGAAGTGGAACTGTGAACAGCCGCAGTTGGCAACGCGGCCAAAAACCAAAGAAAAACCGCTGCAAGCCCAAACAGAAGCCGAGTGCATAGAAATGTCTGCTAATGAGGCGCCACATAACAAACAAATGTTGCTGCCTTTTATTTATTTACTCATATTATTTATTTATTTATAAATTATTATTTATTTATTGTATTTTCTATGGCATTGCGTGCGTGCCAAGCCCAAAGCTAGACCCCAATTCTAATTCCAATTTCAAGTCCGATTCCGATTCCAATTCCAATTCCAATTCGAATTCCAGTTCAGCTTGGCTTTGGCTTGGTTTTGTGCTCGTGCCACAATCAGCATGCAGCACGCAATTTGCGAGTTGTTGCTGTTGTTGTTGTTGTTGTTGTTGTTGTTGCTTTGTTCTTATTAACATTATCATTATCATTGTTGGGCTGTCGCCTGCTGTCTTCTGCTTCTGCTGCTGCTGCCTCTGCTTCTTCTTCTTCTTCTGGGTTTTTTTTTATGCTCAAGCTGAACAAATCTTCAATTTGTCAAGCTCTCATTTGGCATTCCGCATGCGTTGCGTCTGACGACGACGACGACGACGTCGCTCCGACATATCTGTCAGCTAGTTACGCTTCATTGCCTGCATCCGTCTTGGGGCGCATCGATGCCGCGGGGCGTGGCAAGCGCGCGCGCGCGTATGGAGCGTGACAGGTGAAGTGGGGGAGGGGGCGTGGGCGGGAGCTGGGCAGTCCCCAAACTGACAAAGTGCGTCAGATAAGCGCGGCGACAAGCGACGACTGCGTAATGCGTGTGTGTCTGTTGTGTGTGGGCGTGTGTGTGTTTCTGTTGTCTGCGCGCGCGTGTGTGTGTGTGTGTGTGTCTGCCCTGTCGTCATATTCTATATACGTCCAAAGATGCGATAATCCACATTAGAATCTAAAATTGCCGCAGCCATATGGAAAGCCAGTTGAAGGCTTTCAATCGGATGCTACCGACTGCGCAATACCCTGTTCGCTGTTGCTGTGACCGACTAAGAAATACCTTAAACTTATTGTGGCATACGCTTCTTTCCACTGAGAGAAATGTCATGAATACATTTATATAAAGTTTCAAGTCTGCTCGGACACAAAACCAATATACCCTATATTGCTTAGCGAACAGCGTATAGGAAAATAAATGCAAATACTCGCATTGCCTCTCATATGTTAATGCTCACACTCATACCCTATGCCCGTAGACAAGGAAGAATTGGAAATTCCACAGGCTGGCGGTACTCGTAAATCTTCAGTTAGGGCCAACTAAATGATGTGTCCGGCATGGTAAATGCGATTGAAACGTTTGGGAAATATGAAAGCAGCTTCTCTAGACAATTAAAAGTTCAAGAGACAAAGAACTTGAACACCGATAACGTGCAGGAAGTAAAAAGCTATTGCATAATTAAGAAACGCGGATCGATTAATAATCGATTCAAGACAATTGGCGGAAATAGTGAAGGTGGCGACTGGAAGAAGAGTTGACGTGTATATCAGAGTATGCAGCCCAATCTGCATGCTTTAATCGATAAGTAATCGATTCGAGGCGATAAAATTCATGAGCAAAGAACAAAAGACTTGCATCGATTAATAATCGATTTCCTTTTGAACCGATTGACAGCAGATGCTTTGCAGGAGAGCAACTATTTGGTCCTTTAGAAATGAGATGCACAAAAGGAAAACGACATTCGATTAGAACAAATAAATGATCGACTATCAACTTAAGGTTAATCGATATCGATAAATCTAAACAGCCTAGTCGATAGAGTCACATATAGATAAAGTTATTCTCAAACAAATGTTTGTACTAATTGGAAGAGTATTAAATCTTCGTTGTGGTCTTTCATACATAACTCTAATGTGGCCTCACCTTCTCCCTCGTTCAAGCTCTTTCTTTCTGGCGTACACAAGAATTGAAAGTTCTTTGTTTTTGTGTGTTCTTCATTCTTGCGGATTATCTTGTTATTTCTTTTGTTGTCATTCAAGTTAACTGATCATGACTCCGCAGTTTTAATCGATCTGCAAGTTATCGATTGTGTGCTTTTTCTTTTTTCTCTTCTCGTTTTGTTATTGTTATTCTTGCGGCCAATTAGCGTGGCATCATCTGAAATATCTTGTACTCTCAAGCATGTATCTTTAACATGTTTGCTAATAAAATTTGCAGTTAGCTTAAGCTCTTAAGGAATACCCTATAAGTGATTGAAGCGAGGTGTTTTAGTTGCAGCTAGTATGTAAATATGTAATTCAATTTCAAATTCTTAAAGATTTTCCAGATTTTCAAAAGATCAAATCAGTATTGCACTTGTTTACAGGGTATTCACTAGTTGGGCGCCTTCAGCTAAACCTAAACCATTTATAAGTGCAACTGTTATTGCAAAGATTCGCTACCGTTTTTGTTAATTTCAATTTGATAATCAGAATTCTCTATTTGGCCTATCTAAATGCTGATTGATTCAGTTAATAAACGCTTCAGTTGACAAGCTCCTATCGTTGAGTAACCTTTTAAGTGCCAAATCATCATTGCCATCATCATCATCAGCATCGTCGTCGACATCGTCATCCTCATAATCATAAACAACAATTAAAGTCGCAGCCAGAGTACTCTTAGCTTTATGAGCTGCTTGGTCTATTGGCCAGCAACGAGTTTTTGGTCAAAGGCCCAAAGTCACGTTGCGTTCGTGCGAGGCTGCACGAGTGCTGCACAATGTACGCTTGCATCTAATCCAGTGTTGATTAATGCCAAACAGTGTTAAACAATAAGAGAGGATTATGTGCCAACAGTTGCACCTTGTGCCAGCCATGTGCGGCTGTACTTAATATCTAGTGTTGATTAATGCTAAACATGCCAACAGTGCTGAACAATAAGTTAAGTCCTTACGAGAAGGATACGCGCTTGGTGGTGGAGCAGGACACGGGCTAAGTGGGCTTAGATTAACTGCCAACACCCATTAATAGTCTAGTGTTGGTTAACGCTAAATATATCAACATTGTTTAACACTACACTTTCTTTCTGAGCGAAACGTGTGCCCAGAGGGCTTTATTTATCAGCCAACCCTTACTCGTAAGCTTCAACCCAAGGTCTAGTGTTGATTAACGTTTTAGACTGAGGTCTAGTGTTGATTAACGATAAACAGATCAAGATTGTTTTGCAACAACCTGTCTTTGAGGGAAAGATCATATGTCAACACTTGAAACTCACAAGTTCCGTGCAAGTTGACACATTGCAACGGCCTCTGGGCTTGGGCTCGGGTTCGGGAGCACAGCTTATCGTTTAGGCCTATAAAAAATATATATATATATATAAATATATATGACTCTATATGTACAGAGTCTGTTCTAGCCCAGTGCACGGGGCTTTTTTTTCGACTGCGCTTGGCCCGCCCGCAATCACAGCGCAAATATTTGACCAAAACTTAACAACAAGGCCGAACCTTTTAGCAAGAATAAGTGGACAACAATTTAAATTGGGCACAGTACAGAGACTCTGCAGCTGCGACAAGCGAAGGGGGCGGGTGCGAGAGCAGGTGCGCGGGCTTGGAATGTGTGGACAGACACTTGGACTTGTTAATGAGACGCGCGGCGTGACGCATCGAGCCGGAAGTGCTCGCTGACAATTGTCTCAGCCTACGTACAAGTAGCTAACATTTAAATCTCTTCACATTTATGCCCTTTATCATAAAAAAAGAATATATATATTTTGAATGGAACTAAACATAAATATGAATTGACAATTCGTGTGTGGGCTGCCAAATGCCAAAATAGTTAGTTTGGATCTAAGTATAAAACTTGCTACGCAGACTCTAGTGAACATTACATACAAATAGATAAAAGACTGAGCTTAACTATTTGGACGATAGGCATATAGATAGAGATATCTGCGTATATCTGAGCACTCAGCTGTCCAACTATCTGTAACTCAGAGACTACAAAAGCTGCAACTGTGCAATTTGGTATGCAGACTCTAATATGCACTATAGATTCATAACTCAGAGACTGTAAGATCTAAAGCTATGTTCCTTGTTTGTTTCATCTCAAGATATGCATATCTTCTACGCTTTTAGCTAATTGAAAGAATCATTTGCCAGATTATCAAATAAACTAATAAATGATAATCATATACATTTGCCCAACTATAACTCAGAGACTATAAAAACTAGAGCCAAGAAATACGCTAACATATCACAACAGCATGAAAATTAAAATCGCGTCAAATATTTGCGAGAACTTGAAATTGAATTACACAATTCTCGGGAAATAGCCTTGACCATGTTGCTTAAGTTAGCAGAAATGCATTTAGCTTGTTTTTCTTTTTTTAGAGGGTAACTGCAAGTCGTATATGAACTTGTTGCTCTACGGATTTGAGTGCTCTGTAATTGGGCTGTGGGCGGTTCTTGTTCAAGGGTTCGATTTGATCACGTAGCGCTGCCCATGGAGGTCTTTGTGGCCATTAAGGTTGATGGCGTCGTACGTGGTACGTATCACAAGAGACACCTGTCTGTGGGGAGGGGGAGGGGCAATTGATTTTATTTAACGCACGCGCAACATTTATGCAACATTTGACGTTGTGCAAAAGTACGCAAAGGGACAGCTTGAAGCTTGAAGTGTTCCGAAGGGAGGCGGAGCGGAGAGTGGGGGGGGGGGGTACTGTCCACTCGAAGAGTGTGTGTAATAACATTAACAGCTATAAATGACAATAACAATTGAAATCGCATAAAAGGGGACAGCAAGAGAAATAACAAAGAAAATACAAAAACAAAATAAACAACATTGAAGTGTGGAGCGCGGGTGGCGTGAGAAAGTCCCAATTGAAATGATTTGTAACTATGCCAAATACATTTTTGGAAATTATAAAATCAAAAATAACAAGCAACAAGTGAAGAGTGCTGAGCTAAAAGATACC
The DNA here is from genome assembly GCF_003285875.2 of Drosophila novamexicana. Taxonomy (NCBI): domain Eukaryota; kingdom Metazoa; phylum Arthropoda; class Insecta; order Diptera; family Drosophilidae; genus Drosophila; species Drosophila novamexicana. Next base: position 656,771 of record NW_020824860.1, on the reverse strand, counting down.
CTGTAACTAGATGAGCTCTCTCTCTCTCTCTCTCTCTTTGTTTATATAAATTAGCATATTAAGCTTTACAAACAAAATAAAACAAAATATACTTCTGTGTAGGGTATTAAGCAGACCACATATCCAATCTGCAAAGTCTAACTCGGATAGTTCCCGAGATCTCTCAGACTGTCTGGATTGGCTCGACTGTATGGATATGTTCATATAAACTTGATTGATTGCATTCCATAATTGCATTTCCTCGCACATTTCTCAGCTTAGGGTATCTGAGTACCAAGTTTGTCAAGTGCAGCTTGTATACCTCCTGAGTTCCTTTAGTCTGTTTGACTGTTTGACTCACAACTGACATTTGTGCGGGAGTAGAACAGGGTATTTATAATGTGACAAAAAAAACACCTTTTAGCTCCGAAAGATCCTGAACTGTAAGTCATTTTTGACTTATTCTATTTAACAGATTTGCGAAACAGATTATTCCAAGTGAAACATAATATTAATTCTCGTATGGCTTAATAAGAAGCTCATACCAAATGTGCACAGTCTAGCTCCTAAGGTGCCCGAGTTCGATTAGACAACTATAACGAAATATGGTTTGCAAAGCAGTTTATACAAATTTATCATCTTTTGGTTTAATCAAACCCACATACCAAACTTTTCCTGTCTAGCTTCTAAAGTTCCCGAGTTCCATCAGGCTAGAGATGTTGCAAATATTTTAGCCTAGTTCTATTTAACAGAATCAAAGTATTTATCATCGTATGATTAAATCAAGTCCACATACGTTATTTGCCAAGTCTAACTCTCATAGTTGCCGAGTTACCCTAGAATGTTCTGGCTTTGACAGGGCATATCGATGGGGAGACTTACCGCGCTCGTCATCCTCGATCTGATCGTTATCCTCGCGCTTGTCGCTCAATTGACGCAGCGTGTAGTTGGCGGTGCTGCGGCTCGTTGTGGTGGTTGCGTGGTGCAGCTCGCTGAGATTGGCGGCAGCGAGCGCATCGTGGAGCACATCCAGCACTGTGGTCGAGGTGCTGCTGCCAGTTGTTGTTGTTGTTGTTGTTGTTGTTGCCGCATTGGCATCATCCGCGAACAGCTTTAGGCTATAGTTGACCTTATCCTCGAATATGGAGGCGATGTGCGATTCAACTGGATCGCTGTCCGCGTTCACCGACAGCAGATTCTCGCCCGGATTGCAATTGTCCTTCAGGCTGCATGTGGGATTCGCTACAGCGGCCGCAGCGCCATCTAGCGCCCAGCAGCGGCCGCTCAGGCAGCAGCACAACAGCGCCAGCAACGGCAGCGGGCACCACATGACACAGCAGGAAGCGAGGCACCGAGAAACGCGCTTCAAATGGATTCCTTTCGGAAGGAAACTGGGCACATAACAACACCAGAAACTTTAACACACACGGCGTATGCACGATACAAAAAAAAAAAAACCAAGAAAAAAGAAAAGCAACAAAAAAAAATGACACGAAAAAAATGTGCAGAAGATCGAAAAGAATTTCTGTGTAGAATTCTTTGATTATTTAGCTGTGTGTTTTTTTTTTTTATTGCTGAGCAGCGCGCGGGCGCAGCTTGTGTGTGTGCGTGTGTGTGTTTGTGTGTATTGGCAGAGCCCAGCGACTAATTTAGCGACCGTCAAGACGTAACATTCAACGTCAACTGATTGTCCAAGTGCCGCGAAGCGTACGAAGACCGTTCAGACGGCCGTTTCGACGGTTTCGGCGGCGGCTCGGCCGCAGTCGCAGTCGCAGCCACAGTCAGGTGTGTGTGTGTATGTGTGTGTCTCGCGCACACACATATGTGCTGTGCTCGTGTTGGTCTGTTTTAGCCGCAGACCGAAAAACATTTCAAAACCAAATGCAAACCGAATTTTTAGCGGCTGCTCGATGCCTGCTGCACATCTCGTCAAGAATTGTCGATTGCATTGTGTTTCGTGATGTGCATGCGAATCGTTAGCGCTGCGAAATCTATTTGTTTTAGCTAAAGCTAGTTGCTGCCTACCCCCTTTCCACCCCCACTCCCCCCCCTGATTGGGCTTCGATCTCGCTCAGTTCCCACAGATCCAGCAAAGATTATGCGCGCCCCAAAGCAATAGAAATATCAATTTAACATATTTGTACGACACAATAATGGGAGTTTTTTTTTCAACCCTCAGCCAAATAGTTGCGCCCGATCGAAGCATCTTTCGCATATTCAGATTCCATATAGTATATATGGCTGGGAATTTAAACACGCTTCGGAGTCAGTGCAAATGCGCAGCCAGCATATAGTTAGCTTTATTTATTATTATGCATTGAGCATCTGGAGAACACATATATTTTGATTAGACTATAAATCGGTTCTTGACTGAACCGGTTCGAGCATGATTTCTCGCCTTGAATCGAACCTGAAACCAAACAATTTGCCCAAAAGCTAACCGAGAAGGGTTTTCAGCAAGGCTGCGAACCGGTTTTCAGTTGAACCGGTTCGTGCCAGTACTTACAGATTAATCATTTGCCGCGAATCGAAGCTTGAACCAAACAAGCTTCCCAAATACAAACCGTGATGTGTTTTTATCGAGACAGCGAACCGGTTTTCAGTTGAACCGGTTCGTGACAGTACTTACAGATTATTCATTTGCCGCGAATCGAAGCTTGAACCAAGCTTCCCAAAAACAAACCGTGATGTGTTTTTATCGAGACAGCGTACCGGGTTTAGGCTTGATAGAACGGGGCTTGAACCTCTATCGAGGTTTAGTTAAGCATGAAACCCGCCTCGAAACGAAAGGCAGTAATATTGCTTGAACCGTGAACCGAACCATCACAGAATCTATTTTGGGTTTATATAAAAAAAATAGTCATTATCAAATGTTCCTATGGGAAATACATATGTGTTATAATTTATATATATATATTGATCAGGAATATATATATTCTCTAAGAAGCTGGAGACGTCTGAAAGGCGATTCAGTTTCGAGTGAGCTATGCAAATATAAAGATTCGAAAAGAGAAATAATCATTTCTATGTAATTGCCGAGAATGATAATTCTTTATTGAGTCAGCTTTATTTGTACGATTAAAGCATAAGATCTGGCTGGCAAGACTCATAAGAGCCCCATTTAAGCCAAATAAAAGTGGGCAGCGAGTGGCTAAGCGAATTAGACGAATTAGTTCAGTTGAGTTCGAAGACTTGAGTTGAGCTTGGCTCGGTTCAGTTGGGCTGCCAGTTGACCAAGTTGTCAGATATCGGGTCTGTATGCGATGATAAGCGATTTTGCAACTGGCCGAACGCTCGACTGGCAAAAAGTCTACAAATAATTATAGTCAAGTTATTGGCCAACAGCAACTTGTTTTTTTTTTTTTTTTTTTGACTAGACGCAGCGCCTATATAGAAAACAAAAATAAACAACTAAAGCTCCAAGCGCTGAGGCCAAGCAGCTAGAAGGAACTGTTAGCTACAATGTGGCCGAACGTCAAATACCCTAACAAGCCAAGTGTGTATTGGGTGGCGCGTCTAGTCAGCTGTGCTTTTCGGGGCGGAGCGTTGAACTGTCAGGCGAGAGGTCGCCGGTTCGAAGACAACAAGCAAACCTTCTGCTCTAGCATGACGCATGACATGTACATATCGACTGCCAAGAGCGATATACCCATTGTTAGGGCATTAATGGCAACTAAAAGATCCGAGAGAATCGTTCAATGAGCTTTTTTTTGCGGGATCTCGTCGCAAATGATGTTGCGGCTAAGCTGCTTAATTAGGCTTGGGCAACGGGCAAAGGTTTCCAGCTGAAGAGCGACCAACTGCAATGAAGAAGACAAAGCAGCAGAAGTGGCAGGTGGCATGCGGCAGGTGGCAGGTGGCAAGTGACTCGTCACTTGTGCAAAGCGCACAACTGATATAAGTACAACAAGTGAGCGTTGCGCGTAGAGTGCTCGACTAGCAGATGCCCTGTAATCCGCGCAACAACAAATGTATGACAACAAGAATACAACTTCCTTCGATGCAAGGCAACCGCCCAGCTTCAATTGATCGAAAGTACATTCCGAAATAACTTGGTTGTCTTTAGCCCCATTCAGCACTTCCAGAGTTATCTAAAAATATGATAACTGTGGCTAAATAGATAAGCTAAGTTCCATGATATAAGCCAAAAGCAGTTCCAGTTTCCAGTTCGATATTTATCGATATTATGAATGAGCTTATTCTGCTTATGTCAAAGGGCATATAGGAAAAAAAACTACGATATAGGGTATATAAATATGCGTATGTGTTTTTCTTTTGTCGATGGATAACTTTTTATTGCCTAGCATCGATAAATATCGATAAATATACATGTCTAAAGGCTTTTGTTATACAGGGTAAACAAATTATAAATAAATAAATTAAATAGAATTGATTCTACAATCTATGAAATAATCTAAAAGTAACTTGCTTTAAGATCGATATCTTATCGATCTTAGGCAGGGAATATTTATGGACCAAGCGATAGAAATAGTTCACTTATTGTGTTAAATATTTAAAAAAAATTAAATGAAAATAAAAGAAGCAACATAAACTGACGCAAAATGCAACGAAAGTGAGCTTCTGGTTGCCAATATCAAATTACCCAAGCGCCGGGCAGCAACAATTTGCAGCTCGGTTGGCCATAAAATAAAATAAACAACAATACCAAAGCCGGCTCTTGTTGTTGTTGTTACTGTTGTTGTTGTTGTTGTTGCTTCTTGCGACAAACCAAATTGCAAACGGAACCAGCAAACGCCAAGACAACTCTAGCCAAGTCAAGCCAAACATTCTCTTTCTGGCAGCGAATTGGGCCGCACGCTGGCCAAGAAAGAATGTGGCAACTGGCGGCGCTGCGGCTCACAGCTGAACGAGTTTTTGGTTCCGCGGAACCAGCGACTGATTAGGCGCTGCTCACGGAGGGTGGGGGAGGGGGGGCTAGTTGCATGTTGCACACACACACACACACACACACACACACTTTTCAAGTGGCAAGCGGCAACAGCCAACAGCCAACAGTGAATGCAACAGCTACTGCAACTGCAGCGACTTGATTTAGTTGCGGGCACTTGTTGCCCCAGCGCCAGTTGCCGCAACCCCTCCCCCCGCCCCAACCACGACCCCCTCCCAGCTTACTTCCCCAGCTGCCCCTGGCTGGCTATTTACGTTTGGTTGCACTTGCAACGAGAGTCTTGTAATTTACTGACACAATTCGTAACGCATATAGATTTTTGTTAGTCTCAAACTGTTGCGATTTGTGGCCAGCCTTTTTGTCGAAGTTGTCGCTGAAAAGTTGCCAGAGTCTACATAAAATGTCATAACAAAAGTGTATTTCATTTGATTGAATGTGATTCATTTGATGTAGAATCCAAAAGCTGGCAAATTGTGTATTTGCCTTAGCTTCTGCGGTATATTGGATAATTAGACCAAATTTCTGGCAAAGAAGTGTGCTCTGCGAATCTGCTTGGCTCACTTGCTGTAACGTCGAACCAGCAAAAGAGAACTTGCTCCATGTTTAATCACGTATTCTAAGGAAAACACAAATTAGAGGCAAATCAACAATATTTATCGACCTGACAATTGAAATAGAATACTTGCCGTAACGTCGAGCCAGCAAAAGAGAAGTTGCTGGTTCAAATCCATGTTTAATGACATATTCTAAGGCAAACAGCAATAAAAAGCAATTGAAAATACAAATTAGAGGAAAATGTAGGCAAATTAACAATACTTATCGACCTGACAATCGCAATGGAGCCGAGATCCAAGCTCAAGTAATCCCAGATAACCTCAATCGACTCAGCTTTGAGTAGATGCAAGGCACATCTGCCGAATGCCAGCAAGTGTATTGGATCTTCGGCGTGCCGAAGCGCTAAGCTGTTCTTTCTTGTTGTTTATGTTTTTGGCTATTGGGCAAGCTGGCGTTGCCAATTGAAGTGTTGTTGCTCTTGCTGTTGGCTGACTGGCATATTGGCATTTCGTGCGAATTTGCAGTTTTCAGGACTGATTTTGTTGTGCTTGTGCAATTGACCAAACCAAAGAAAAGAGCGCCCCAAAACCTTTAGCACAACACGCACTTAAAGTACGCGCTAAAGATGATGAATTCTTATTTGCACAGCAAGCAACCAGAAAGCTCGACAGCAGCTGCCCTGTAATTGGCCTTAAAGTTCTTCAAATTCATAATAATTTTCGATTTATATATGGAACAGAGCCAGAATTGGTTTAAGAATGTAATTGTCTGGCGTTTGTAATATAAATAATAAGTATCTGCAGCAAATTCTGCAATATTACTCTGTTTCCATAGCTATTGGCCGCATGAACTCAGGAGTGAGACGGCTGATTTAAAATATGGTATATCATTTATCAGACTAAGGACTGCGAGAATATGTATTCTAAATTTTCCAGCTCTAATGCTGAGAGTTCTCGAGATATGACTGCCCAAGCTCACCAGGGCCAAAGGTATCTGTTCTTGGCATTATAATGTCCACATTTACATAGTTTACAGGGTATGCGAACAGCAAACAAATAAACTTAACACGCAGAGCGTCTGGCAAAACGAAACCAATTTTGAGGCAGGTCACGCCGCGGCTTTTGGTCAAAAGATTTTCGGGGCCCAGTTAACTGGAAATGCAAATGCTGAGCCCTTTTTAACAGCCACAAACAGTCACAACAACAAAACCAGCGAATGCAAATCCAAATGCATTCAATACGAGCGGGTAGTGGGAAGGGGTGGAGAGGGGCGAGGGCAGAGGGAATCGAGGGGCGATTGTGGTATGACGACCAAACAGTTTAACGCAAATTTGTTTTGGTCTATTTGGGCCTACATTGTACGAAAACGAGCCATAAAATGTATTTCTATGAACCGCATTCAAAACCAAACAAATGCGGCTTCACAAAATCTCGAATCTGAAAACAAAAACAAAACCAAACGTGATCTACCACATATATCTGATCTATTGAACTGTTGGGCAATAAAAATCAAAATGTCAGCGCGATGCGAAATCGGGGCGTTTGCTTTTGCAATTGAATCTTAAGCTGTAATAGATAAAAGCAAGAAGAAGCGGCAGATGTATCTGCTTTAGTATCTCTTTTTAAAGTTGAGACAATTAAAACTGATAATAGGTTCGAATTAGTTACATATATATCTTCTTTCACCTGAAATGATTCATTCGTGTCGAGTTCTACGTGAAAACAAGCTTCTCTTAACCCCATTCAACACACTCCAATTCAATTAACCTTACTCTAAGCTTACATACCATTACCGTACCTTATCAAACCCAAATCTAACGTAACTTAAACTAAGCTCACCGATTCCCAGCTAACCATATCTTAGCTAATCCCATCTAGTTAAAGCCAATCTTACCCTATTTGGCATGACCAAATCTAATATGAACGGACTTAACCTAACTTATCTCAACCTAACCTAACTGAACTCAACCTAACCTAATTTAAACTAAGCAAACCGATGCCCAGCTAACCCAATCCAAACAAATCCCTTCTAATCTAAACCAATCTGGCTCAATTTATAATAACCTATGCTAATATGAGTTGACTTAACCTCACTTTGGTCAACCTAACCTAACTAAACCCAACCTAACCTCACATAATTCAACCTAACCTCACTTAGTTAAGCCTTATTGAATTCAAATATTTGAGAATATATGAAATTAGTTTTCGAAAACGAGCAAAGTGCGATTTTATGCTTGAAAAAGTTTCTTAGCTTATGCTTAAGTGCGAATCCAAAAATCAGCTCGAATAAAATCTCAGTAAAAATGAGAGAATTACGTAAAATATCAAAGATATGCAAAAGAATTTGCGCAGCTTACGCAGTTGAATTTTCAGGTGCGTTGTAATACCAAAGATTAGCTCAAATGCAAATGAAAAGCTACAAACTATGCACGGAAAATTAAGTTTTTACAGTGTCTAAGCACCCCCCCCTCCAAAAAAAACACGACTTGTTGGCGGCCTTTCGACATCGCATTGCAAAACCAATAAAACGTCTGAAATGCATTCGAACTGCAAGCCGAGAGCTGAACAGAACTTTCGAAACTCGTCTTTGTCCGAATGTGGACGAGCTGCAAGTCGCGACACGAGCCTAAAGACTTGACGCCGTGGGAAACCAGACGCTGCCCAACACTGACTGTTTCGGCCAGGGCGAAGGGGGGGGGGGGGTGGTGGTGGTGGTGTGCACAAGCTGTGTTGTGGGGTGTAGCACCGATGGGCTTTGCCCACCCATGTGCCCAATAATGATGATGGGCCAGTCGGCCGCCCGCCCAGCCAAGTTGCTCGCTTAAGTCTTTTGTTTTGCTTTATGCTTTTTTGTATACCCATTGAAAATGCATACGAAACGGGCATATTGCCAATAGAGACTTGAAATTTCCGATATATCTGCGCATAATATCGATAAATATCGATTAATATCGATTTTCAGATATGGTTTTTCTCTTCACATAGCTCGAAGATCTTGAAAACCAGCTGCAGCAAACTTGGCAGGCAGCTTCTGGTAAGGTTTATGGAGTACACTTTTGAAATGCCACGCCCCTTTGCCCCAGAAAACTGTTAAGACTTGTATTTGACAAGTTAAAGACTTGCGCTTTGGTTTCGAAAGTCAAGATGGAATGGCATGGTATGCTTGTGTACGTATTGTAGGCAACTAGCAGGGTATCTGCTAGTCGAGCACTTTCCTCTAGGGCAATTTATGCATTGATATATTTGATACGTACATTTTGTATTTATCGATATATGTCTTGCAGCGACCTTGGCAATTGTTAACCCATTTATAACAGTCGCAGTGGCAGTTGCGACTGCAACGATTCGTAGCTGGAATTTTAAACATTGCCTCAATTGTTGTTGTTGTTGTTGTTGCCATTCGATTGCCCATGTCTCGCATTTGGCTTTGTTCGAAGGGGCAGGGCGGGCATTGGCTTGGGGTTTGCCTATTTGGCTATTGGCCCAAGTCGCAGCTGCTCTTCGAAGGTCTGTTCCAAGCCCCGAACCAGCCCGAGCCAAGTGACGTCATGATTGGGCATTGTCTTAATTTGGGCTCTTTGTCCCATTAACAAGTCGCAGCGATAATACGTTAATGCCTTAATTCGCCTCTAATGCCGCACTTCAAATTCAAATTGCGCTGCGCAAATAACTAACAAATTAATTAAAAAACCAAAAATTATCCAGAATTTTTAATTTCCTACTGTCTCAAGCTTGCTCGTCTAAGTCATTTAGTTTTATACGCTTTGTGTGGACAATTTGAAAGGGCATTTTGAGTCAAGTACACAGCCGAACGGGTTCGAGTCCGGCTATACAAGTCTTGAACGTATGGAAAACTATATTCAACATAAGTCGAACGGAAATATATATGCATATAAACATATGTCTTAAATTTCGATTCAAGAACTAATACTTCTTTTCCGTATTGCCATGAACAAAGAGCTAAACCTCGTGAGCATTGGATGAGATTTGACCAAGTTATGGGGGTGGGAAATTTCGACCTATGTGTATTAGGGTTACTTGAGGGTACAACTTTCACATGAATTCTTAGCCAGAATAAAGTTGCCCGATTTAGATGCCAAATTGATGCAGAGGCCAAACCATGAACAAAGAGCCAAAGCTCGTCAAAATCGGATGAGATTTTACCGGGTTATAGTCGTGGGATATTTTGACCTATGTCTACTTTTGACAACAGATTGTCGTAATGCGGGTCGATACGGGTTCGAGTCCGATTTTATTTATGTATTTATTTAATTTTATGATTACTGCTAAAGCAAATGCGCTCTCAGTGGAAGAGTGTTCAGGGTATTCCCTAGTCGCCAACTCCCGACTAGAATCTCAAACTTATTTTCATTTATAGCTGTGCAAAAGCCTTAGTTATGGGCCTAAATTCTCGATCAAATTAAGACGGAATAAGGTTTAAACTAGTTCTTACTTTAAGTCTAACATTAGTTAATTATAAATCTTCACACTCCATTCATGCTAGGGTATTTCATTTAATTGAATTACGGACTTTTCATTGCCTCTGCTTTATTTATTACGCTCAAATTGAACGAGCAATTAAGTTCAACAGCGAGTTGAACATTTCAGTTAGCCAAAAGTTCATAAAAGCTGGAACAGCATTTGGGTACATTGATCTAAAGCCGAGCGAGAGGATCAGGGGTTGGAGGAGGCAGAGCAGCAGGGATTCTAGGGTGAATGCCTGAAGAGATAAACAAACTTTGGGCCAAGAGCTAAATGTATACCATCTCTGTCTCTCTCTCTCTCCCTCTCTCTCTCTCTCTCTCTCTCTCTCTCGCTCTCTCTCCCCCTTTCTCTCTCCCTCTCTCTCACTCTCTGTGTCTTCCCGCTCACTCTCTCCCTTTGATGAGCTCAACTTTTATAACTGTATTAATTCAAAACATCATCAATATTCTGTACTTAACGCAGCAAACGCTCGACTAACAGATACCCATTGATTTGTTTCTAGCCCCAATTACTCGAGTACTTGCATTGTTTATGCTATCTTTGTCTTGCTTAAGTGCTTTATTGAATGGGGAAAGAAATGTGTCGTAAGTAGTCTTAAGAACCAGTCTCTTGGGCTTGAGGCTATACAGGGTATACGGGGCAATAAATAGAGGCATGTGAGTTTTTGCTTGAACATCTTTAGGGCAACTCACAGTCGAGCAGACTTTATCAACTGCGTTTCTTACATGACTGAAGATTGGTCTACGCTGACTTTGGAAGTAGTTCCAGAACCTGTTCAATTAACACAAAGTTTTGTCGCCTTTGCTTAATGTGTGGGATATTCCTGTTGTTGTTGTTGTTGTTGCTGTTGTTGCTGTTGTTGCTGTGCTTGGCCGTAATTGAAGACACTCCCAGAACAAGGAAACAAGTGCTAGAGCGAAAATGAAAAGGCCAGCGGGAAGACAATCTGGCCAAGCAGTTAGCAGATCTTATATATCTACTATAAACAAATGTGGAATCTTAACAACAACAACAACAATCAACAACAACAACAATCAACAACAATTGCTGACAACAATTTGAATGCCATAAAAGCGATTTATGTGCACATATTTAATGTCCCTTACACACATGCGTGTGCGTGTGTGTGTGCGTGTGTGTATGTTGGCTTAAACATATGAACATACGCTCGTTTAAGCGCTGTACTAACCATAACTAAATCCACCTCCCACTCCCCTGCCCCTGCCCCGCAACTAGCTCTTAAACGTGCTCAAGTTCAAGGCAGCTGCTCATAAAATAATACAAAGATTTATATTTATACAATTCGCAAAGCGCAAAAGCCAAAGAAAAAAAATGAAAAAGAAGAAATAACTAAACAAAATTTATGTTTATATTAAAATACCAAATATATTAAGTAGTTGCTGGCATACCCTGTAGCTAGAGAGCACTTGAAGTGGAGCATATTCAGTTGGCAGCTCTGCGAACTCTGTTGAATTCTCTTTAATAAAAAACGAGGCGCAACTTTTGACTCAAACTCTTCGCGCTCGAGAACTTTAGGAGCTTCGCTCGTCAACTTTAGAATATAAATATTTTTCTATATTTGGCGCAAATACAGAAAATTTGAAGGTTAACGCACGAGAAACAACAGAGTTAGCTGAGAAAGTTTTGCTAAGAGGGAAAACTTTTCAAGAATTTGTACGCAACTTGTTTGGTTAAGATTCATATAAGCTCATTTTCTTGTAGAAGGTATCTATCTGGCAAACTTAACAATTACGAGCTTCACACAATTTCTCGCATATCTGCAAATATCAACAGGGTATTCGATAGTCGGCTAAGCATAGCTATCTATTTAGCTTGTTTTCTTTTGCTTACATCAGAGTTTCTGGTTTCTGGCCATTCGCCTGCTGGAGGCTGCCCGGAATGTCTGCTCGTGGCGTCTTGGTAAGTGACCTTTGGGCCCGTTCGTTGAGCTTTTTAAGGCTCGTCTATTGCAAAAAAAAAAACAAAAAAACAGTCTAAAATTGTCAGCAAGTTCTGCCGGCTGCTTAATTAATCATTATCTGCGCGCCAAAATGATAATCATTGGCTTTAGAATGCGTGGGTCTATGTTTTTTTTTATGTCTTTGAAAGTTGTTCCAGCGCTTTTTATTAGTCGCCAAATTAATTTAAGTCCGCAACAATTTGACCATTTGCATGACTTTTCTTTGTTAATACCAAGCGGTCACAAACTGCAATCATATGCCCTGCGATAATAATAACTATCTCGAAGAAAGAAGTCAGACTTCGAACCGAATCAATTCCAAGCCGGAAAATTTGAAAAACATGAATTTGAGTCATGTGTTCAAATTTTAGCCGTAGTCCGAGTCGAACCCAACATTTCCTATATATAGTTCGGTTAAGTAAATAATGAAATAAAACAAGTGAGAGTGCTCTAGTTGGGAGTGCCCCACTAGGTGTTACCCTGGAACTGCCTTTATGAATAGCAAATGCTGAGGAAGGAGGCGGCTTTAGCTAAAAAATGCTAGATACTTTATCTAGCAGCTAAATGTCAAATTTGGCGACAGTAGCTGTCAATATCTAAGAGATTTGCCCAAAAAAACAGGATTTCGATATCGATACTTATCGTTTGCTTGAAAGCGGGACAAGTTATCGATTATCGATTATCGATATGTAGTTTCAAGTTTCAAGTCTCCGATTTGCTTCCAAAAAAAATAGCGAAAATATATGACGAAGTACATCTTAAGTCAGGTGCGAACAGTTAATCGAACCAGCGACTATTTTGTTTCCAGTTCAAAGCTAAAAATGAACATATGAAAGCTTTTCTCTTCTATACTTCTGTAAAGGGCATCATCATTTTGTCATTAAATGTGCAACGCATAGAAAAAGACATCTCCGAGCCCATAAAGTACATATATATGATATTCTTGATCAGCATCGGCGACTGTCCGTCTGCCTGTTACCTAGTTTAATCCATCTGTTAATACCATAAAATCGAAGCGATATTTGAAAGCTGCGTCCTTCAGTTTACAAATATTTGCGATAATCAAAGTTTTGGCGTCCAACTCTTTGCCCGGCCCGGAACTAAACAATCTCCAGTGAGGCGCGTCTTTTGTGAATAGATCACATCGAATTCCAAAGTTAACGGTGGGAGTTTTCGAGCTTTGCACACGAATGTGATGCAGACTAAGTGCCGGCAGTTAATAATAGTTCCAATGTTGCAGATAAAAGTAGCCGCAATGGAGCTTGACCTATCTGGTAACGCCTATTCCATCGAATCTGCCAACTCATGCACACTCGTGGATCTATTGATCCAACTAAACTGATATTTGCCCAAGTCTCAACGGAAGTCCATCGTCTCGTTCATGTACTTACTTGTGTCTCTGTAGTTGTCCGACAAGCTTGAGTCTCCAAATATTTACCTCACCTATTTGGCGAGTGATGAGTCGTCAATTGGATTGTCGCACTGATCAAATATTACAGTCCCTTCCCTCTCTCGCTCTCTTTCTTCGTCTCTCTCTCTACCAGAAATACTATTTCAAAAGTGAATGAAATTAAAATGCTGAGTTCAACTAGAGGAAATAAACATGACAATGCTTGAAAATTATAGAAAAAAGGGTGTGTAGAGCAAATTATTTTCGAGAAGTCGAAGGTTCGAATTCTTAATGAATGACCTCAAGTTACACATCAAGGCAAGCAATTAGATGGTTTGAGGAATTGGTTACTTACAGCTATAAGATTTATTTAACCAGACAATCAATCAGTCAGTCAATCAGTCAGTCAGTCTATGTATGGACTATTTCAATTTATTATCTACATATGTCAATCAATCAATCAGTCAGTCAGTTAGTTAATCGATCAATCAGTCAGCTGTTCAGTCATTCGCTCAAGCAATCAATCAGTTATTCAGAGAGTCAATCAGTCAGTTAATCAATCAGTCAATCAATCAATCAGTCACTCTGTAAGCCAATCAATCAATCAAGTTAATCAGCCAATCACTCAGTCAGCCAGTCTATACATATATTTAAATGTATTATCTTTAAATATCAATCAGTCGCTCAGTCGTGTATGGACAGACTGACTGATTGATTGACTGTTTTATTACCTTATAGCTTATTGTATTGACTGACTAACTGACTGACCAACTGATTGACTGAATGATTAACAAAGTGAATGTCTGATAAACTGACTGCCTGATTGACTAATTCACTAAGTGATTGATTAACTGACTGATTGATTGAATAAGATAATTTCGGTCAAGTGGCCCGAGTTTTTATTCTCTTCTTGTTGTTCACATAGAAGTTTGACTGTACTCATATGTGTATTGAAGACAACAAAAAATGTAGCTTTTTAGCAAATTGCAATTTGTTTTGTTGATTAAAATACTTCGATAATATTCTTCCCTTCACGTAATTTATTTGCATTTCAATTTATAATTAAGTTAATTGGAATGATAATTTTAGGCATATCCATTACACAGCTTTCCCAGACGCAAATTAATCATAACAAAGGGGAGAAGTTGAGTAGCCTGGACTGATAGATGAACTGTTAGATAGAAAGATGGATAGATAGAAAGATAGGATGGATGGATATATAGACCGATAGATAGATAGATACATAGATAGCTGGAGAGATAGTCATATAGATAAACTGATAGATAGATAGATATATATATGGATAGATAGATAGATAGATATATGGATAGCTAAATAGATAGATAGATAGATAGATACATACATAGATAGATAGATAGATAAATATATATGTATTATATATATGGATAGATAGATAGATAGATACATACATACACACATACATACATAGATAGATATATAGATAAATAGACAGATGGCTGGATAGATAGATAGACTCAGCTCTTAGTCTCTTAGTCTCTGATATGCCCCTTTGCTCAATCGTTTCCAGTGGTTACAGGGTATATGTCCGACGCTCGTGTAGGTGTTGAGCAGTTCGTTGGGTCAATCAATCGAATCGGGCGTTCATATCGATGGGTCAGCTGCCCATTGTCAGCTGCCCGAATGCAAATTGTCAGCATATTGATATTGATCAAATTTCAACCCCTCCCCCACCTGCTCCCAAGCTCCCCCCTCCCCCTGGCATAGGCCCGCTCTTTCACTGGACAGCAGCAGCAGCTGCATTTGTGGGTCGTGTTCAGCGTTTTTGGTATGCCAAGGTCAAGATCTGAGGCGAACCAATGCAATGCGTTGTTTTTGATGC
Source organism: Drosophila novamexicana (assembly GCF_003285875.2). NCBI lineage: Eukaryota > Metazoa > Arthropoda > Insecta > Diptera > Drosophilidae > Drosophila > Drosophila novamexicana. The sequence continues at coordinate 641,633 of NW_020824860.1, read as the reverse complement.
ATTCACATTGAAATTATTTCAATTTCTCACTTTGCAAGGTGTGAGACGGGGGCCAGGGTGGGCTGGGGGGGGGGGGGGGGGTCTTGGGTCAGTGCTGCCTCAGCGCTTGCTGTGACATTTCTCAGAGCTAAACAGGCCAAAGCAAACGCTAAAAAAACTGAATTATAATTAAAATACAATTATCAACTTAATAGCAAACTATTCAAAAGCTGCACTCAGCGAATTCATGCGCTCAGCCCAAGGCATCGCGGTCAGGCAGGGGGCGGGTCGCATAGGTCAAAGGTCGGCGGGTCGGCGGGTCGGCGGCGGGTTCGTTGGGCATTGAACTGCGACCACTTTGCATAGCTTGTTAATAGAAAATACATTACCTTAAACGTCTAAGCCAGGCGGTCAAGTGTAGATGGCAGATATATACTGGAGGAAATTACCCGGCGTCGCACGCAGGCAAACTCAATACCGAACTTGTTGGCCTGAATTGCACAAAGGAAAAAGCTTCTGTTCCAAGCAAATATATAAATTCATAAGAATTCGAATATACATAAAAGCGAGAAGTTAAGATGATCTGCGGCATTACACAAAATTTGACAGCATATGAATACCCTGTAAATGGGTTAACCTAGATAACTGCTAGGCCCAGAGAACTCACTCAGCATGAGGAGGACACCTATAGAGTTTATTTTAGTCACTTACCAACTGGTTTTATCACTTAATTTATCGTTAATCAAAGCGTTTAATAAGCACATGCCAAGTGCACAACGCGCTGCCATTTCATTCCAATTATTTGCGACTATGGAGAACAGCTCAAAGAGGCGACACACGTTCGGGCCGACACGTTCAAGTGCGTAACCCACGCTCGTGGATTAAGTCCGTGTCGCTTGTCATGGGACAATCCGCGAGTCCAACAACACAGCTGGGCACGTCGCCTTTGGCTGACGGTCCGCCAGACGCACGTGTTGCCTAACGTGGAACAGCGCCAAATCGTGCGTCGACCTTGACCCGATAATGGCAACTTTTTCGAACAAACTTTGCCACTCTCTGCTGGCCTTCAACAATCCACAATTAATACAATTATTGCCATTGAAAGAAACTTGTACCAAGCACATTTTATGCCTATCGAAGAGAGATTCTTTTATGAGAGCTTTTCCATTGACCTAATTTTTGAAGCTTCTTAGTTATTCAATTGTTTAAAACTTATTATGCTCAGATATGGCTAAGGCCATTTTTGAACTAGTTTAAACAAGATTTGAGCCAGTTTTTACACAATTTTGAACCAGTTCCAGCTCACTTCGGAACCGGAGTACACTTCGTTTTGAACTAGTTGTGAACAATTTGTAACTAGTTTAAAAGCTATTTGAAACCAATTTTGATCCAGTTCAATCCAAATTTTGAACCACTTGGAACCAATTTTGATGCAGTTTAACTCAGTTTTGAACTAGTTAAAATTCAGTTTTGAAACCAGATTTTAAGCAGATGAAATTCACTCTTGAACCAGTTGAACCAGTAAATCATTTAAGAACCAGCTCGAACTAGTTTCAACTAATTTGAACTAGTTTCACCTAATTTGAACTAGTTTCAGCTAATTCAATGTTCGCCCGAAGAACTTGTATTCCATTTAGAAACATGTTAAGCCTATTTGAAATGTTTTAGGCTAAACATATTTATTGCTACATTTGATCAAGCCGCTAGGTTCTATTTTTGGAGTAGAGTGTACAAATAGAGAGAAATACAGAATAGAGAGAAGTACAGAATAGAGAGAAATACTCAATTATAATTGAAAGTTATTTAATATTATATTCAACAGATATGGTAGAAATATAGCGACAGGAAATCTGGTCCGATTGGGAACATTTGTTAGCCTGTGAGATGCAAGCTATGCCTATACTCATAGCTGGGCGTAGTTTTTATCCCAGTGTAAAAAACTAACATATACTTAAACAATACAAAATACTATCTATAGGCATATAAGAAAACAGCCTAAAAGTATGCCAGGCTTTAAATGAATGTGAATAAGTTTAAGTTGAACCATCTGGCTCTGAGTTTAGCTGTTAGCAAGGGGGTGTGGGGAGGGGAGGGAAGGGTTGTTGGCAAACTTAAGTCTATAAATACATCAGTTCTTATCTTCGCGCTCTTGCTCAACTATTTAAACTTGACTGATTGCGTGCCCCAATTTCAGCTGTGCTCAATATTTAGTTTTCTTTATGTATTCCATGACTTTTACGCACATCATCTTTTGCGTAATATAGGGTATATAAGGCTGTTGTGCAAATGGCAGTACGAAACATGGCCTACCCCATTTAGAATATAAAGTATAGCCATGTTTAGAACGACAAGCTGCGTCAATCTAGCCGTATTTCTCTGTGTGAAGGCGAACTATACCATTTCTTTTAATTTTATCAATTCCTATTTTGATTTATCGATATTATATCGATAAAAATCGATGTTGAGATTTGCTTTTGCTTTAAAACATGCAAAGACAAAAGGTAGACCCTCACTCTGCCTAAGTACACACTTTTCTATGCCATATTCACAGAGATCGGACTATAAACACCGAAGATAATCTATAGTTGCTGGGTACAGGGTATCGCCTAGTCGCACACTGTCGCCAATTTTTTTTTGTTGCATCAAAAATGCCATTTATTGCGTATTTTTATAAGCACTTTTTAACAATCGAACTGATTTGTGTAAGTCTTAGCACTGTTCTAAAAAAAAAAGCCGCACGAAAAAGCTGAACAACACAGAGACACCCTGTAAAATAAAGCAAATGCCTGAAAGCATAGCTGCATTAACTTTCAACTGGTAGAAATGATAAAAATCAGGTAAGAGCTATAGAAAACAGTTCACAATGCACAAGTTTTTGCTCCAAATCCACCTCCAGCTGCGGAAAATGCGCGTAAAACTGTTGCGTGAAACAATTCTGTTTTTCATTCGATTGACTTATATATAAATCTAGTTTCTCTCTGAGTATATAGTATATATTGTTTTAGTATAGAGTTTTTCTGTGTTGAAAATGTGGAAAAAAATATTTTCTTGAACTTATTAGTAAAAAAAAAAGTGCGCGCAACGCCGGGCTACACACACTAGTATTCCATATAGATATTTATGTTGAAGCGCAAAACCAAATGAACTTTGGAATGTGCATTGTACAATAGGGAAGCAATTCGTCGATTGCATAATAAGACTCAGGCATTATTAGGGTGGCCCCAAATGCCAGATAAATGTGCAAAGATCAGTCGGTTCTACATGGAACTGTATAATATTATATATATATACATAGATTAATATAGTATGACAAGCTTAATAGTTAATGTAAATGTAATGTAAATTCAACTGAGTTTGAACCGCAGCGAATTGAACCAGAAAACTTTCTAATAATTGTTCAACGTAGCTTGAACAGAAGCAAAAGAAAAGTTTTCTAGCTTTGCTTCGTTGTTGTAAAATTTCGTTTGAGATTGAGACGCAAGCGGCATGCATTTTCGGCCCCGATTTTGTGCCTTATACTTGAAATATTTTTGAATTCTTAATTTTTTACATATTTCTCTGGTCTCTGGTTTTCCGAGTTTCAAACCAGCTTAAAGCCGAGCAGCTCTACGCATTGGCCTCCAGCGCCGATGCTCGTCATTTTCATGTAGGTCAGGCGCGACGCTTTTATGGAACTTGTTTTGATACGATTTTTCACGACGGTCATAATACGATTTACAATACGTTACAATCATTCCACACACACCCCTCTACCCCTCTCTCTCCCTCTACGTAGCGCCTACGCCCCCTCCGAGAGAGTGAGCGACATGGGAAGCAACAGATCGCGACAGGTTCGATGTGCACTGCCTGCGGTTGGGCATATGCGATCGATCAGTCAGAAGCTGACCATCGTGAGTTGACATTTAAAAATATACCTCGCTTTATATGAGAAAAAGAGTAGCTACAGTCCATTGGGTATATTGGCTATATGACAAGTAAGAGGCATACAATTCGATCGAAGTCCAGCAAAGCGATTGTCTCTTCTTCTGGCTCGAAGATTATCACAACTAGAGACATTTATTAGGGTATGTGGACGCTCAAAGTTAATCGATAATTTCTCGATAAATATCGATATTCAGCCTAGGCTTTATGTAGGCTATGCAGATTCTCGGCTGGCATAGACAGATCACAACTATATCACGATTTGTAATTCTTTTCTAATTCCTCAAAGTTGTATATCGATCTAATATATTGATCTGATACATCTGATACACTCCAAAAAGCAGGATTTACCTTGTATCTGTATATTGTATCTTTTATCTGTATAAATAAAGTCTTTTATCTTGTTTCCTAGAAGGCATCTGGTATCTGTTTCATCTCCTTTGTAAAGTATCTTACCTTTTAAACCTATCGCAGACTTCATATTTGAATTGAGTCAAGCAGCTTTGATATCTTTACATGTTATTTTTTTGTAAACCCTAAACCCATTAAAAATGGGTAAACACGGTATATTGTATTTGTGCAAAATGCAAATGTATGTAACTGGCAGAAGGAAGCATCTCCGACCCCATAAAGTATATATATTCTTGATCAGCATCAATAGCCGAGTCGATCTAGCCATGTCTGTTCGTCTGCCCGTCCGTTCATCTGTCTGTCTGTCCGTATGTATGAACGCAAGGATCTCCGAACCTATAAGAGCTAGAGAAATTGAAATTTTAGATGTAGATGCTCCTAGTGCCTGCGCAGATCGAGTTTGTTTCCGATAATCGATAACTTAATCCGTTTCCAAGCAGTCGATAAGAATCGATATCGATATCCTGTTTTTTGGGCAATTTTGGTAAATAATAAGAGCTAGAGTCAGCAAACTTGACATATAGCTTCTAAAATAGAATATATACATATATGCATTTGATGTTGGAAGAAGAGAATTCAGGGTATCCCCTAGTCGGGAGCTCCCGACTAGAACCTCTTACTTGTATATCTTCGAAAAAGTATCTCATTGTCATTTTCTTGTATCTTATATCTTAAAACTCAGCTCATATCCGTATCTTGTATCTTATATGCTAGAAAGCATCTTCTACCCTGTAAATGTATCTTGTATCTAAAATCATTTATGCTAGAAAGTATCTTAAAGCTTGTATCTCGTTTGCATTTTAAATCATTAAAAAGTATCTTATTTTTATTTTCTTATACCTTATATCCTAAAACTCATCTCATGTCGTATCTCTTGTATCTAATATGCTAGAAAGCATGTTTTACCCTGTAAATGTATCTGTATCTTGTATCTAGTATCATTTTTGCTAGAATATATATTATCTTGATAAAGTATCTTATTATTCTTAGCTTACAACTCTTATCCCAGATCTCCTTGCAAGGGCGTATTTTGTATCTTACAGGCTAGAAAACAAGTTTCACCCTGTAAATGTATCTGTATCTTGTGCATCTATAATCGTTTATGCTGCAACTTGTATAACTATCGTGCTAGTGCCATGTATATTTTTTTATTGCTGCTCAATTTGTGTTAGTTAGAGTATGTAATCTTCTGTGGTTGGCTCGCAGCTGGCGATTTCGTGTTGTTTCGTGTTGTCGTTGATTTCTAAAATGAGTTTAGTTCAGTTAGTTGTCGAGAAGCGAACGGTGCTGCGCTACGCATTGTTTAAGTCAACAACATCATAAAAAACCTAGACAAATAAATACTGAGCTGTGCAGAAAGTTGGACACGCACACACACACACACAGCTGCACACACCTGCACACCTGCACAGCTCGTGTAGTTGTTTTTTGTTTTTCATAAAATGAATACCTTGGCATTGTTCGCATTTGCATTGTGGGCGCTTTTCTTGCGCTACTTGCCGCACATACTCAAGTTTGTGCAGCTGCAGCGCTTTTCCAGAACACTGCCCGGCCCCAGCGTGGGCGAGCTTATAGCCAATGTGAAGAAGGGCGGTAAGTTGAAGCTGAGAGCCAGAAAGAAACAAAAAAACAATAATATAATGTATGCCATGAAACGTCAGAGGTACTCAACTGGCTGAAGGAGCTGCGCGCACGGCATGGGCCAGTTTTTCGCATTTGGTTCGGCAAGGATCTGATGGTGTTCTTCACGTCGCCCGAGGACATTAAACAGCTGCTCGGCAACAATACGCTGCTGAGCAAATCGCGCAACTATCAGCTATTGGAGCCCTGGCTGGGCAGAGGCCTGCTCACGAACGGCGGCGAGTCGTGGCATCGCCGGCGCAAGCTACTCACGCCGGGCTTCCATTTTCGCATACTCAGCGAGTTCAAGGAGCCGATGGAGGAGAATTGTCGCATTTTGGTCAGTCGACTGCGCGAGCATGCCGATGGCGAGCCCTTCGATATCTATCCCTACATCACGCTCTTCGCCCTCGATGCCATCTGCGAGACGGCGATGGGCATCAAGAAGCACGCTCAGATGCAGAGCGATTCGGAGTATGTGCGCGCCGTTCAGACGTAAGTCAAAGCAAATCATCACAGAGAGCACAATGAAACGTGCTCGACTAGGAGATACCACGCATATGCAAAATGCATTCCCGATTAACTTCGGTTATCGTAGACTGATCTTTATGACATTCTCAAGGTTTAAATTCTAGGGGAAATGTGGCGTGGCATACAAAATATATAAACTATTCGCAAGCTGCACTATGTGAAAACCCACATACCAAGTTTGGCTTTTCTAGCTCTCATAGTTCTCAAGTTATGCCCAAAAAAACCATGACGCAAAATCGATATTTATCGGTAGTACGAAAAAGGCATAAAATATTGAATATATTCCTAATACTTCACATCTGTGTATACAATATGAGAATCCGCATACCATGTTTGGCTTTTCTAGCTCTCATTGTTCGCAAGTTAAGCCCATATCCAAATCCATGTGCTACAATCGATATTTATCGATATTGTGAAAATGGAAATAAAATTCCCAGTTTCCAGCTATTGGAAGTTTTCGAGATTGAGTCTTCATCTCGGCAAACTTGAAACAAAACTGTGCATGCTTGAAATAGGCGAAAACGTTCTCAGTGAAAGAACAACAGCTCTTGAATTCCATATTGTGTGACAAGTGAAAACGAAATATGTGCTTAAAATAAGAACTTTGTAGCTGAAACCAATATTCTGACCAAGTTTTCGCTGTCGCTGCTTTAGCATTTGCCGCATACTGCATCGTCAGAGCTTCTCCTTCTGGCAGAGATTCAATTTGCTCTTCAATCTGTCCGCGGCGGGTCGCCAGCGAAATGCGGCGTTGCGCGTGCTGCACGAGGAGACGCATCGCGTGATCAACATGCGCCGCAAGCTGCTGCAGCAGCAGCAGGAGCTGGGCAAGCAGAACGGCAAGGAGGAGGAGGAGCACAACGATATTGGGGGAAAGCGGCGTTTGGCATTTCTGGACATGCTGCTGCTCTCGCAAATGGAGGGCGGCGGCGAGCTGAGCGACGTGGACATCCGGGAGGAGGTGGACACGTTCATGTTTGAGGGCCACGACACGACCAGCTCGGCAATTGCGTTCGCCATCAGTCTGCTGTCCAAGCACGCGGATGTGCAGCAGCGCGTCTACGAGGAGGCGCTCGAGCTGGAGGGCAGGGAGAAGGAGTCGATGCCGTATCTGGAGGCGGTCATCAAGGAGACGCTGCGTCTGTATCCGTCGGTGCCGTTCTTTTCTCGCAACGTGCACGAGGATCTGCAGGTGGGCCAGGTGACGGTGCCCAAGGGCGCCTCCATTAGCTGCCTGGTGTATATGCTGCATCGTGATCCGGACAGCTTTCCCGAGCCGGAACGCTTCGATCCGGATCGTTTCTATTTGAACGAACATCAGCTGCATCCATTTGCCTTTGCCGCCTTCAGCGCCGGACCGCGCAATTGCATAGGTAAGTCGACCCCAATCCCCCCCCCCCCCCCCCCTCCACACACCCGAAAATTAAATATGCTATCTGCAGGTCAAAAGTTCGCCATGCTGGAGCTCAAGTGCTCGCTGGCCATGCTCTTGCGGCATTATCAGTTCCTGCCCGTCCACGAACATCAGCCGCAGCCGCTCGCCGAGCTGGTGATGAAGAGCGGCAATGGGATTCGGGTGCGCATACGGCCACGCCCCTAATACCCTCCAAACTAGCTCACGCCCAAGTATCGTTTATATAATATAGCTCTATTTGTATTGCATGTATTTAATCTTTAAATGTCTTTTTTTTTATTTTTTTTTTAGCTCAAAAGCAATTCAAATAAAACCTAATCTCAATTCAGCGTGTGAATACCCACTTAGATAACATATGATCTGAATGTGTGCCGGCAATTCAATCTCTATGAACTTCGGTGTCTATAGTCCGATCTTTATGTTATTTTCAGCGCTTAAATATGGCATCTATTGCTCTAACTCTAATATTAGGGCTTTCTTTTCGAATTCTAGGGAAAATGTAGCGTGGTATTCAAAATATGAGACATTCGTAGTCCACATACCAAATTTAGCTGCTCTAGCTCTCATAATTCTCGGGTTATAACTAAAAAAACCATGTCACAGAAACGATAATCATCGGTATTCCAAAAATGGTAGAAGATATTGGAATTTTCTATTTTGTGAGATATTCGTCATCTATCTATACAATATGAGAGCCTAAATACCAAGTTTTGCTTGCCTAACTCTCACAATTCTCAAGTAAGGCCTAAAAAACCACGTACAACAATCGATATTTATCGATATTCTGTAAATGTTAGGCGATATTGGCAAAATGTAGCAAGGTTTCTTAATAGTGAAATACTTGATATCTGTGTATGCCATGTGAGAACCTATTTGCTAAATATGGCTTGCCTAACTCTCTTATTTCCCGAGTTATGCTCAAAAGACCGTGTCTGAAAATCGATATTTATATGTAGAAAGGAGAAATATTCTTCAACTGTGTGTGCCATACGTAAAATTGCATAACAAGTTTGGTATATATATAGTTCTCAAATTTCTCGAGTTATGTTTGGAACACCCAATTCCCAAAATCTTTATTTATCATGGTATAGAAAGAGATATCTCCATATATGTAGCTATAGCTTTTCTAGCATCAGAGATCTGTGATTTCTTTCACTCTCATTCCCTCTCTTTCACTGCCTCTGTCTCTCCCTTTCCCTTTCCCTTCTCCTTCCCTCTCTCTCATTCTCTCTCTCTCTAGCTCTAGCTCTTCTCGCATTAGAGATCTCTGGCTTATAATCACTCTCCCTTTCTCTTAATCCCTCTCTCTCTCTCTCTCTCTCTCTCTCTCTCTCTCTCTCTCTCTCTCTCTCTCTCCCTCTCTCTCTCTCTCTCTCTCTCTCTCTCTCTCCCTCTCTCTCTCTCTCTCTCTCTCTCTCTCTCTCTCGCTCCTATAGCACCAGAGATCCATTAGCTCTATTGATAAGCGCTCCATATACCCCTCCCTCACTCTCTTTCTCCCTCTCCCTCTAATGCCAAAATGCCCAGCATTTCTTTTTATAACAAAGTTCAGATAGTTCAGTCAATTGCCAGATGGTCTTTTTATAAGGTGCCGCAAACAATTCTTTGCCTCATAAACCATATAAAATAAAGTCTCTACGGATTGCTGGCTAAAGAGTCCAACATTATGAGCTTGTAAATAAGTGGAGATAAGTTGTTATTGTTTGTTTCTTGTTTGGGGGAGGGGATGAAGCAGTAAATCGAGCCTATTTTAAGTAATATTCGAATTTGGCAAACTCATCGTGACGCACTTGGAAGTGGGCGCGATCAGGCGAGCGCCCGGCCTTAGACTTTGAAACTGGGACAAATAAAAATGCTGCTGCCTTATCTGGCAATGTTTATATAGTATAAACCCCGACCCCGAACATAGATAATGATATTAAGCCTAACCGAACCGAAATAAATCAACATGAAATTTGTTGTGGTATTTTGTGTTTATTTGCACACGTTTTTGAACTTTGGAAAATACAATTTTATATAGATATATATGTATTATTATTTGTAGGATAAGACGTCATATATATTCTTGTATATACATATATATGTATGTTTGGTTAGCATAATATTGTGCTCCTGTTAACATCCAAAGCCAACAACAAAAAAATATATATATATATATATGCTTGGGGCAGATATTGTCTGCCCCATATATAGACAGTAAGTCGTAGGTATGGATAAGTTATCGATATATGGTATATATATACATATATATATAGATATACCTATGTCGAACTCTGTTAAATCTCTGTTACGCGCACGCCCACATATTGCTGCTCAACTCTGTTAAAGCTCTGTTAACTCTGCTGGCTGTTATGTTATGTTCCCTGACAATTCCTTAAGCTATAAACCTTTATATATATATATATATATCTATATATATATTTTATTCCGCGCGAGTCGCATCTGATTCTTTTCAATTCGTTTATCTTTTAAATATATTTTTTTTGGGTAATTTTTCAAATTTTTTGGTTTAACAACTAGTTAAATTCCTTGACATTAGCCTGGAAATAATTTGGTTTCCTTTAGGTTTTATGGTATCTATCATATTTGGTATGTTACATTTCCCTATCTAGATTGCCTTCAATTACCTTTTTGTGTTGTTTTTTTTTTTTTGTTTTGTTTTGTTTGTTGTTGTTTAATTTTGTGCCCATATTCGATATATAAACCATCTATATACATCGCCTGTTACTCTCCTATATATCGTAATCCTCTAGTTATATGTGGTATATGTATGTGTGCGTGTGTGTGTGTGTGTGTGCGTGTGTGTGTGTGAGCTAATGATATGATGCGTCTAGGCTAGCATTGGATAACATAAAATATCGTAGTTATATATATATATATGTATATATGTAAATATATCGTATCGTATATAGCATGTGGTATATGAACATTTTCTTTTTTTTTTCATACAGAGAACAACACTTTTTAGACTAGACTAGCAAATACCCTTGCATTAACAAGTATTTATATATAGATAACAATTGTATGCTCGAGTAATCGTACACATATATATATATATATATCTATATATATAGCATATTATGTAACTCGTGTCTAGCGAATCGACAGACCTAAACCTAAACAGTTTTCATAGGAACAAGCGAGGGTTGCGATCAAATCGAATCGGATCGTGTCTCGTATAAAGCATTAGGAATTTGTCTTTAATCTGCGATCGAAAACGAATTCTGCTTAGGGTAAAAAACAGAACCTTTGGAGAAACTTTACCAGATAAAAGCATATATATATAATCTAAGTATGCTAGAGAGCGAAAAGAAGGTTCGCAGAGAAATGCAGTAGAGCTCAGAGTTTGGAAGAGCAGAGAATTTTGATAGCGCCGAACCATCTGGGAAACTTGCTTACAAACATGATTGAAAACCTGGCAGCATATCTGAAAGATCTGTTAAAGTTATCTGTTTCTATTAAGAATTCCACAAAGCTGGAAGCGTAAAGAGCCCGAATTCTAGATAGAGAACTATCGAGTGAAATATTTCTTGGAATATCTTATGTTGTAAATCTGGAAAAATGCAGAAGCGGAAAAACGGAAATGTTGGAAGAACATTTTAAGAGCAAGTTCTAGGATTTTAGCAATATAAGAAGCGAACGGATCATATGTATTATAGAGCTGAGGTCGAGACTGGGAAGCTTCCTTAGATTATAAATTATACGGAATATCTAGTATATTCAGTGAAATCGCAGACCACGGCATTATAAAGCTAGACTCCAAATGGATGATGGGTTTACGATGGTTAAAGGGCCGCAAGGATATCCTTAGAGCTTCGCTCATAGCCAGGGTATGCATATGGTGCGACAGACGTCGCGTCTGTGCGGCTGCGGATGCGGCTCCTCGCCATTGGGACCGCCTCCGCCCCCACCTGAACTAAACTTGAAAAAGGAACTCCTTCGTCAGTGCTTGCGATGCGTCTGAGGCGATGCGCCCGCTACGTGGCCAGTGCTGGAAATAGGACTGATGCTAGAGTTGGAATTGGAATTTGAATTGGAGCCAGCGCTGGCTACGTGCCCGACGCTGCCCTCAGGCAATGACTGCAGCGCAGCGGCGACGCTGCCGTAGCTGGCGCGCTGCTGTGACTGCGACTGCTGCTGGGATTGGGAATGCTGCATATGATGTGGGGCTGCTGTCAGCGTGGAGGCGCGCGCCAAACGCTTGGGTATGACAAATGGGGGCGGCGGCTGTGGCGTATATTGCGGCGGCGTTGAGTTCGCCGATGCCTGTCGCACGAAATGCCGGCTCGGCGGCGATTGCATCGAACCGGCGCGCGCAATGGCGCCGGTTCGCGGCGGTATCGCCGGCGGCGGTCCGGGCGGCTGTCCGTGCCGCAGCTTGGCCGTTGGCGATGAGCTGCAGCTGCTGCTCTCCTGCGATGGCTGCGCTTGGACGCGTGGCGGCAGTTGGGGCAGCTTCGCATTCGGCTGCACCGTCGACATGGTTATGGTGGGCTTCTGGATGGGCACCGTGTGCCTTATGGTTACATTGCCGGGCTTGTTGCCGGCGCTTTGCCTTGCAGGCGCAGCTGTTGTTGCCGTTGTTGTTGCTGTTGTTGTTGTTGTTGTTGCTGTTGCTGTTGTTGTTGCAGCAGCTGTTGCTGTTGGCGCGTTGTTAACACTGGCTTTCTGCTGATGCTTCTGCTTCTGCTGCGCATGAATGTCCTGTATTTGCGGCGTTATCACCACCGGATTCTTCTTCTGATCCTGTCCGGCGGCCACATAGCTGAAGACGCACAGCACCGAGTAGCATATCTGATCCGACTGCATGACGGGATCACCAAGGCAATTACACGTACGTTAGTGTTGGGCAATAGCTGAATAACTGTTTGGGGCTGTGTGTTGGTTAACAGTTGGTGACGTGTGGTGGAGGTGGAGATGGAGGTGGTTGTGATCGTGTGTGGTGGGTTATTTTGTGGTGAATTAATCACATCGAGCAACGAACCAACGAACGCCCAAACTAACCAAAATCATAAATAGCATGCAACTGGAACAATGGAATGGAACAAAAAAAAAACTGAAAACATCACATTTGTACAAATTGCGCTTATGAAGTGAACGATATTTTTTTTTTCTTACATGTTGTTGTTGCTTTTGTGAGTTTTGTTGTTCTTGTTGTTGGAAGCACAAACACACACACACACATACACACACACGCACACATATACATTACAGGAATATTGCAGTCGGATGCAACCGACTGCACAATACCCTGTACACAGTTGCTTCTTGAAGCTTTCAACATTTGTTCATGAGAAACGCTTTCTGACATAAAACAGATCATCAGATCATGAAGTATATCGGGAATCTATAGACTATTTGGATTTAGGATAATGAAGGAAAGGGAACGTAGGCATTATAAACCTGCCAAGAGCCCACAGCTAAGATCGTAATCGAATTAAAAAAACATCTAGAAACCTTCCTGAAACCCAACGTAAGCTGAAAATGTAATGAAAGTCTTGAGAAGTCTGCCTGCAGTCTAGAATTGTGGCAAATATTGGTATTCCAAGTCGGACGAACAGTGCACGCAACCCATATGCTCGTTTACTGCGCTTTGTGAACAGGGTATAAACAAAACAGAAAATAAAATAAACAATTTGTGTGCAAATTTTATTTACAAAAAAAAAGGAGTTACTCTTTTTTCTCTTTTTACTATATCAATTTAGCCTAAAGCACATTTTCAGTGGGAACATTGGAATTGATTGCCGCTGTCGCGTTGCGGCCGTGTTCCAATGCCAACGTTTCAGCGCCCGTGCTCTCCGGTAATGCTGACGCCTGCTCCTTGCCGTTCAGATGACATACGTAGGCGAAACGCACGGACGTCACACGATGAAAGCTGAGCACAATTTCCGAGGCCTTATTTTTGTTACATTTTCATTCGATTTATTTTTTTTGTTTCAGTTTCACGTTTCATTCACGGGTTTTGCAGCGTGTTTTTTTGATGTTGAATGCAATGATTGATTGATTGATTGATTGATGTGTGATGTGAAGTGATTGTGTTAGTTGGTGGAGATGGTGGCAGGCATGTTGTTGTTGTTGTTAATTTGATGTTGTTGTAGTTGTTGTTGTTGTTGTTGTTGTTGTTCGTACATAGAAATGTTGACAAGGTAACGAAACGAAAGTGGCAGCAAAGAACGAAACAAAACGAATAGAAAAAGGTAAGGCAAATCAAATATAGTTATATATTTATATATTATATTATTGTGATGGAAAAAAAAAACCGAAAAAAAAGAGAAAGTATATATTTATATATAATTATATACAAACGTATGCATACGTATGATGTGATTCAAGTGCCAAAAAAAGGTGCTGTTTCAATTCCATTTTGTACACAACAAATTTGCAAAAGTTTTTCAAAAAAAAAAACCAAAAATCAACCAAAATCTTTTGAACATAATTGTGGTGCTGTGCGAATGCATGTGGTGCAGTGCGAGGCATTTGGGTCTGTACGCATAGAGCACTTACCATGCTAGATTGATATTTTCGCTGGATGAGATTGCGCGTCTTCGGATCTGCAAGTGATGTGTGGAACAAATGGAAATTGGAACAGAGCATTGAATACGTAAACGATTATGGAACACTGTTTGTCGGGCACTTACTGTACTCCTCCAATACGAAAATGCCGCCCTTCTGTGTAAAGCATTTGCGTATGTGATCCAAACGCACAAAGAACTGAAATTATTTGTGTACAAGAATATGAAAAGTTTAGCTTGACTCGAACCGAACAATTGCATGGGATTTCTCAACTTCAGCTTCTTCTTTTCTTTTTTTTTTTAAATATATTTTTTTACTTTCGGTTTAACCGTCACAAAAGAGTGCGGCATGAAACGCAAAAGTGCAACGAAACGAAACGAAACGAAACGAAATGCAAATGAAAAGGGAACAAATCGGTAGAGAAACAAAGAATTGTATTTATTTAATTCAATTGTCACACAGTTAGATTTGTGGATAGTACGTAATAATCATGTATCGGTTAATATGCATATGCATGAAATAATATTAAATTAACAAATATTTGTATTTGCTTTTCTCAGTTTCATATCATTTATTGTTTTGTGTACGTGTATTCTTTTGCGTGTGTGTATGTGTGTGTGTGTGTGTGTGTGAGAGTGGAACTAACGTTCAACGCAACGAAACGGAAACGAAACAGAAACAGTAACAGTAACTCAAACAAAAGCTAAATGCTACGCAAGCGCATGAACAGGCAGAAGCAGAAGCAGAAGCAGAAGCAAAAGCAGAACCAGTGGCAGCAGAGGCAGGCGGGGCATGCACAAGCAAAGCAAAAGCAAAAGCAAAGCAAAAGGAAAGCGAAAATCAGCTGCGAGTGCCGTAGCAGCCAGCCAGCAGCAGGCAGGTTAACGGTTAGTATCGATCATCGTTTATCGATTATCGATTGCATCCAAAAGGTCAATTGTTTGGGATTAAGATATTTTGTATTCTTTTGGTTTTTTTTTGGTTTTTCTTCATAAGGGAAACGAATGGAAGGCAAACGAAACAGCAAAACGTAAAAACGGAACACAAATGATACACTTTACCGTTGGTTTTGCACCGGAACAAAATGGAACTCAATCAAAACGAAACGATGGCAATTGAATTTGAAATGAGTATGCAGCAAACTCAGGTAAACGAACTGTTTTTCTTTTATACTTTTAATTGATCATAATTTATTATATATATGAAAAGAAAAACAAAAAAAAAAAAACGTATTTGTTTTTATTATTATTTTGATTTGTGATCTTTTTCGGGTTCGAGTTTGTTTTGTTCTAATTAGCACTTGTGAGATGGTCGTTCATAAATTAGCTGGGAATCGGTTATATACATATATATATATATATATAAGTTTGTATATATATATAGATTCTAACGAGTGGTGGGGCGGGGGTAAAGTAGAAGAACTATTCAATTGGAATAAACTTTCAAAAACAACACTATGCATTTAACTGTGTCGAGTGTGTGTATATATATATATGTGTGTGTGTGTGTGTCCAAAAAATATCATGGATATAAGTTTAGAAAGAAGTAAACCATAAAATCAAATCAAGACGAAAGTCGTTAATGTGGATTAGTTGAGAGGGTTTTAGAGTCTCAAAGGGAACGGATGGTTTGATCGGCGATTGGGTGGAAATAAATACGCCCAGCCTGATAATAAAAGAAAACTTTGGATATCTTTTCTACTGATCGGTAATTGTCTTAAATGGTACGATGTGTGTAGGCTGCTTGAGCTTTTCTTTTTTATTTTTATTTTGGGTTTAGGCATGGGATTAGAGTAAGAGCATGCTTATGCTAATTTCGAACGGTACGGGCGGTTCAGTATGAGAGCGACAGGGCACTGGCATCAACAAGTATAATTTATTTGAATATTTGTAGTCTACGTTCATAAGGAGTAGAACATAATTGGCAAATTTAAGGTTAGGAACGCAGGAATGAAACATAAAAGAAAGACGCAGTTAACAGTTAACAGAAAATAGACTCTTGGAATAGATGTAAGACAAATAGATAGATAGATAGAGAGAGAGAGAGAGATCGTAACATTAAGAGAGTTAACATAAGACATATGGAGAACAAAAAGACAGAGAGAGAAAGATGGAAACAGATAGAGTGAAACCTAAAGCTAGATGTAGAAAGTAAAAGGAACATAGAAGGAGTACGTACAAGTCAGAGAAAGAGAGAAAGAAATATATAGGTAGACATTTTGGGAAAGGAGTAAAAAGATAAAGTAACAAAGCAGGAGTATGCATAAGGCAGAGAGAGAGAGAGAGAGAGGGGGGCGGGGGGGGAACAGACAGATAGAGCGAGAGCCTAAGATAAATATTGACAGAGAAAGTAACACAGTAAGAGAGAATGTAAGACAGAGATAGGAACACAGTAAAAGTAAGTGTAAGACAGAGACAGATAGAGCGAAACTTTAACAATCAGAGATAGAGATAGAGCAAGAGCAAGAGTGAGAGGGCAAGTGCTCGCACTAGCAAGAGCTTCAAATAAATATTAAATAAAGCGCAAACGAGTGTCATTTCATGTCGTCGAAAACAATTATTTGTTTTCTTCGAAAGTTGAAAGTTAGCTAACCTTTTTTTTTTGGTTTTTTTTATAAACTAGAACTACAATTTGCCTTTGAAACTCAAAACTACACAAGCAAAATTATAAATATAAAACAAGTTTTTTTCTATTATTTAACTTTATTTAAGTTTTTTTTTTTTGGTGAGGTTTTCGTTTAAAGAGCAAGCGAGAGATACAAATATAACCAAAGTCGAGTGTCTTGAGCTTTACTGAGCTTGCAGTTCTACCAAAAACACGAACTAACTAATGAAAGATGCTAGCAGAACGTGAAGCTACATGCCGTCTAATTAGTATCTAAGTGCTTCAAATAATCGTTGTACGGCAAGCCGAACAAACATTTTGCTAGCTCAACTTTTCCAATTGGAAACTTGGGCCCGGTTTCGGTTTCGGTTTCCAAGCTGTTCCCACTTGATGCGAGGCCCAACTAATTTGGGCATTCGAATAGCTACGGCTACGGCTACAAACTATGGAAGTTATATATAGGAAATTGTGAACAAAGTCTGTTGAGTAGGACAGATAGAACTGTGTGTATGTGTGACATGTTGCAGTTGTGTAGGTGTAAGGGTATGTGTGTTGTGATTGAAACATTCAAGGAGCAAGTGCTCGCTAAACAGTGCCAAAACATAAGCAAAACGAACGTCGGAGGAAAGCAAAACATCGGCTAGCCGATGCTTAAATACCCTTGCAGACATTTGGATATACTTTGAATCCATTGTGTTCGATTTAGATCAAATTTTTCGACCGATTGTTCCTAGACATTATAGTTAACCGATATGGATCAGATCGTGAGTAAGCAGACTTTGGTCGGGGTAATATGATAGACTAATGAGCTTTACACACAAGAACTTCAGCATATGTAATGTTCCAATTCCGCGTGGACCTCGACATATGCACATGAGCCTCGACATTTAAGAGGAAGCTATTCGTAATTTCATCTCGATGGCTTTGAGAACTGACTAAAAAGTTCACGTTGACAGACAGTTAGGCCTACAAAGACTCGACAGATCGTGAATATCATAATATAATGTTCCGATTCCGCTTGGACCTCGACATATGTATGTTCCGCAACAGAAAGAGGTAGATGTGCATACATGAATATGTGAATAGCTTCAAGAACTAAGCGAACTTAGCATTGAATTAGACAGACAGACATTCGTTCATAGACGAGAGTGATCGAGAATATGAGGATATAATGTTCCAATTCCACTTGTTCCTCGACATATTTACTGCGCACAACATAAAGATCAAGCTATGCGATGTTTCATCTATATAGCTGTGTGAACTGAAGGCGACTAATCGAAAATTGGATGATATAATGTTCCGATTCCGCTTGGACCTTAATATATGTACTGCATGGCACAGAAAGAAAGAGCTATAACACATTTCATTAGGATAGCTTTGAAAACTGAGCGATTACTTCGCTTAGAACTAGGCAGAGAGACATGACTCGACTGATAGATATATATATATCAATTCTGGAATCTGCGACATCTTCTTCTAAGTGCTGCACACTCAATACCCTCTGCAGGATAATCCTAAATGCACTTGATTTTTGTTGTGTGTGTGTGTGTGTGAGGGGTTAAGCAACCAGATTGAAAAAAGCGCAGACTTGCGTTCAGTTCGAGCATTCCCAATATCAAACAGACTGACAAGAAAACATTAAAAAAGAAATGGAAATAAGTGGGCTTAAAAGTCCAACATATGGTTATCGTTATCGTTATCGTTATCGATATCGATAGCAATTTATCGAGCAGTTATTGAAACTGAAAGCTGGTTGAGTAAGCCCCCAAAAGTGTAGCCTGCGTCTGAGTATGTGTGCGTGTGCGTGTGTGTAGAGAGAGAGAGAGATAGACAGACAGAGAGAGAGCGAGATAGAGATAGCGAGAGAGTGAGAGAGAGAGAGAGAGAGAGAGAGAGAGTATAACTGAAAAAAACTGTAGAACAACACACACAATAAAATATATAAATATATATATATATATATCTAGTTGATGTATTAGTTCCAAAACGTTCCAAACGCCCGCTATGTATATGCAGTATTCGTATTTGGAATTGAAACGCAAACGAAATGAAAATGAAACGGAAACGGAAACGTAATACGAAATAACTGTGAGAAATGAAACGAATGGAATGGAAATGTACACGATATTCATTTCGTTCAATTCGATCAGAAAGTAAAAAGAGTGTGGGAAAACGTCAACAAGTTGTTTACGGCTCTGTTTCAAACGTAACAAACAAACCAACCATCCAGCCAACAATTTCGATTATAAATTAATTTCAAAACGTAAAAGCTTACAAATAATATACATAATTTTATATATATATATTATTTCGAATCAAATATATCTACTACTAGATTTAATTTTTTTTTTTGTATAGGGTTCTTTAACTGTTGTATGCCATTTGTTGTTGTTGTTTTTTTTTTCTTTAGGGTTTTTTTTTTTTTTTTTGCGTGGGTGTTTACAAAAGAAAATCAAGTGTTTGCTAACGAAAATAGTGAACTAGGTGTTGGAAAACACAAAAAAGAAACAAACACAAAATGAAATTGTTATTTGAATTGAAAGAAACGCAAATGTTGTTGGGAAAGTAAATTAGGGGGCAGGGCTTAAAGAACAATAGTTGCTTATATAAAATTTAAGTTCAAATATAACAAGAAATTTGTTCATTGCAATACCTCGAAATCCTTTATCGTAAACGACATATTCAGTTCATATATGTTTTTAGTATTATTTTTTTTTTTAGTATTTTTTTTAGGTATTTTTTTGTTTTTGATTGTTTTTTGTTCATTTTTGGCATGTAAGAGAGGCAGACCAATCATTCGAATTATTCGTAACGTTTCGATTCGATTCGTAGGGAACGTGTGTGTTTGAATCAAAGTCCACAAAATGGGAGAGCAACGGAGCAGCGTTCCACGTACGACAAAAAACATTAAACAAACAACAAAGAAAATTATAAAAAGAAAGTTGACAAAACGCATTTTAATTTAATTTTAGATGATTTTCATATATTTATATATATATATTTTTTTTTGGTTTTTTTTTTTTGGTAACTGTTTGCAAAATTTTGGAAATAGCATATCTAGCGAATTTTTGGTATTTTTTTGGTATTTTTTGGTTTTTGTAGCACTAAGGAGAAACGATATGAAATGTGGTTGTTGTTGTTGTTGTTGTGTAGAGTTATTATTTTTTTTTATTTATTATCATTTTTTTGGAAATTGGGACATTTGGTAGGACAGCTAAATCTTAGTTATTTGTTGTTGTTGCTGTTGTTGTTGTTGTGGTTTATTACTCGTACATAAGAAAAATAAGACAAATTGAGTAGAAGAAAAACGCATAGAAAATACCAAAGTAAAATAAGCAAACCAAATTACAAATTGAAGCTGTAAAAAAGCTAACAAACAATCGAGATAAGAAAGAGACAGAGAGAGAGAGAGAGACACAAGTGAAAGAAGAGAGCGAGAGAGAGAGAGAGAGAGATAGGACAGAGGTAGTTATGAAAATACCAAACACCAAATAAAATACCAAAACTGAAGTTAAAGAGAATTGAAAATAAAGAAGCTCTAGAGACAAACGATAAACTGCAAATATACACAAGGACCATCTCAAAAGCGACCAGTTTTTGGTATATGCACAAAAACAACTGGTATTTTTTTTTTAGTATATTCTTTTTTTTTTTTTAATATATATATATACGTTTCTTTGCTTTAGATAGGGTGGGGGTGGGGATAATACGCCTACTCCAAGATGTGGTCATATTCCAGGATTTTAACACGAAAAAAAAAGAAATTTCAAAAATAATTGTGGTAACATTGACAAAAGAGATTAAAGGAAACAAAGCACTTAACGGTAAACGGCTTGCCGACACACACGCACACACACACACACACACACACACAGAAACGCAGACATGCTCTCTCGCTCTCTTCGGCAACGGCATACGAAAGAGCGCAGCGCGTTAATAACGGTAATTGCTTACCGTTAGCTTTCACACAGCGCACCGTGATAAACAGTTTTCAAATAACGGTAATTGGTTACCTTTAGTTGTCACACAGCGCAAAAACTGAAAAGCGATAACCAAAAAAAAAAAAAGAATTGTAACCTCATTCACACAACGATTTCTCCATTTTGTTGGGGCCTGAGCGTATCTTAACTTTAGATATATATATATATAGCCCTATCAAATATATATATATATATTTTTTTTTAGGTTATTGTTTGTAGAGTTGTGTTTTTTTTTTTAAATTTATTTTCGATAATCAAAAATTGTACACATTACAAAAAAGTAGCGAAAAGAATTTGCAGAAAAACTTGATGGCAATGATGAAGAATTATCGGATATCGTTTGAGAGCAGCTCAAATGCGATATAATAAATATCAAGAACAATTGTTAGAAAAAAGAAATCAATAGTAAAAAAAACAAAAAAACAAAGAAAAGAAGAAGAGACCAAAGTAGAAGTAGAAAAAAACAAAATGGCGCAGCCCAATGATATCAAAATCGTAAGCGTAATCATAAGTCGACGTAAGAGAATGTGTTCAATTTGGTTAGGATAATAAAAATAAATTAGAGAGAGAGAGAGAGTATAATGAATATAGCATTCAGTACATTCACTAGCACAATATATGGATTATATGATATATGGATTTCTTTTATTTTTATTTTATTTTTTTTTCATATATTTTTTATATCGTTCGAGTGGATTGTCTTATTATTGGATTCAAGATACGGTACCGCTCGTTGTCTAAGTAAAATAAGTATATCAAAGAGGGCGAGACAAATAAAACATATGAAATGAAAGCAAAGACAATCGAAACGAGCGAAAGTTTCGAAATGTAAATGTATGTCGGTCATTTTCTATATTATGATAATCGTTTGGGTTTAGGGGGCTAGGGGTAAGAGGCGTACGTGAATGAACGCAAATAAAACAGTCAAAAACAAAATAAAAAGAAAACTTGCTCAAAACAATATTGAAACATATATATATATCAAATGTGAAACGGGAAAGTGGGGCGGGTAAGCTAACATTTTCAGAGTTTTATGCAAAGCTACTTGAGATATATATATTCCATTTATTGAATGCCCTTCGCCTTGGGGCTTTGTTGGGGTGCTACGAAACAGTTGACTGACCCAGCAGATCGTCCAGCTATAATGGCCCAACACTGTACATCCAAGACGTTACGGTAACAAGCAACTGCGTGTAGCTAATATATCTATTGTGAAGTTCTTTTGAAGGGCAGTCTAGCCTATGCTTAGGAACTAAGCTATTTGTGATAGTTGAAAAATCATAATGCAAAATATTGAGAAGGTCCTTGTATAAAACGCAGGAAAAACGAGAATATTAAGTAGATCAATAAAGTAAAGGGAAATTCGAATGAACCAAGAGGCAAAAGCAAACCAAGGCAAATCGAAAGCAAAATTATAAAGGAAATCGAAAAGAAATGTTAAGACGAAAACGATAACACAAAACAAAATTGGCCCAAAAAATTTGAGTACAAGTATTTGAGTATGTATATCCTTCATATTGAATTTGTACTGTACTTTTTTGTCGTATCTATATATATATGTATATATACATATTTCGATGTATATATATCTGATACATAGAAGTTATGGACGCACATGGGAAACATTTTTGGGGTTTGAACCTTTGCGACTTTGCGGATGGGAGACGGGGGCTGGCCTGCGGCAAATGGTGGACGCTGAGGCTGTGACACGCCCCCAAAACAAATAACCAAAGAAAAAAAGAAAACGAACGAAAAACGGATAAAAAAAAAACCAACACCAATTGCCCGGGCATATCGTATATAGATTTCGGATATACATAAGTGATTAATACATATATTATGTATGTAAATGTCTGTAGTTATGTGAACAGCTGGGAACTTTCTGGCTCCACAAGGACGGGGGAGAGAGACAGAGAGAGAGGGAGAGAGAGGGGGAGAGAGAGAGAGAGAGAGAGTGTGTGTGAAAGATTTTGAAATGAATTTGGGTAGACTTTTCATTAGATGTGAATATGTGTCCCTTCTTTTTTTTCTTTTTTTTGGTTTGGGCTTGGGAGATGGGAAATTTGGGAGATTTAGTGGGCCGGCGAATGGACTTGATGCTTATATATGTTTATGGCTTTTTATATAGATGCAGAGAGTTGTACACAAAACGAGTATTTTTAGAGAGCGGCGAGGTATATGTCGATGTAGATGTCGATATAGATGTATGTGTGTATGCGTGTGTGTGCGTGTGTCTATGAGTGTGCTTGTGTGTGCGTGCGTGTGCGTGTGTGTGTGTGTGTGTGTGCGTGTGCGTAATCAAGAGATCAAGACAATAACACTTACCTTGCTGTTGGAGAACAACAAACCGACACCCTCGAGACAGACCTGCAGCAGTCCACCCTCGCCCGTGTTCATGTCCTGCACCGGAAACTCACCGCCCAGTTCGGGTACATTTGTGGGCGTGCCGCCTCGCTCCATTGCCTCCTTAATGCAATTATACAGCTCCTTGCACTGCACACACACACAATTCCATATATTATGCAATATATATATATATATATATGTATATATATATGATGATTGGGTCTCACCTTGCGCGTGTAGTATTTATGCAGCTGCGTTTGTCCGCCGTTGCGTCGCCAGAGACAGAGCAGCTTGGTCTTTGGCGAATAGGTCATGTTGACCAGACGCTCGTACCACCAGCGCTCCACAATTGTCCCGTCCACGGAGCGCAGCACAAGGCCATCGTCGCGCACCTCCATAAAGCGTAACGGTCCATTCACATCGACGCCCTGGTGTACGGTAAAGCTCTGGCGATGCAACAGCCGGGAGCCCAGCGGCTTCAGATCTATGTCATTGCCATTCTGTAAGGCGGGTAAACAGTTGATCGTAGGCAGTAAAAATTCTTAGAGATATAGCCTGAACACAACGTTCCCTAGCTTCTGCTTCGCCTAGCCCCACAATATCTATGGGAAGTGTGTTCCCGAGTAACTCTGGTATTTACAGTCCGATCTTTATGAAAATTGCAGTGCTTGAACATAACTTAAACAAGTGTGTGCATACCAAAGCTCAAGGATCTGGCTTTAAAGGCTTGCTTTTGTTCTAATTTCTATAAGACTGGAGGTAGGTTGCCAAAAACTGAAATATTTCCAACCTATGTAAACTATTCAAGAGCCTAAATACCAAGTTTGAACTAATTATTTACCAAAATTCTCGATTTATGCTTAAAAGACTATATCTCCAAATCGATATTTATCGGTATCGGATATCGGCTAAATATGATATGATATGATACACTTGCTTGCGACAAATTTATATATAGAAAATTATAAATCTGCAGCTTTTGTAGTTCCCAAAATCAATCAGGACTGACTCATTCGACTCGTTCGACAACCTAATCAAGACGGAGATCCTGCCTAGCGCCTCTTACATACTTTACTCATTTCCAATAAGTTCAGGGCACATGGGAATGCAAGAAGAACTCACCAGATTGTTAATCTGATCAACCACATTGTGCACCTCCTGCGAGTAGACAAGCCCAATGTGACTCTTGCCCAGCAGGCGACGTATTTTGCGTCGAATCTCATCCTTGCTCACATTCAGCATCACCAATATTGCCGTCAGATTGTAGAGCATGGTGCTCAGCAGTCGATCTTCATCGTGTTCCAAACGCTTACGCTCCGATTCGCTCAGCGATTTGTAGCGCTCCATCATCTCAATGGGACCCTGAATGGATAAATCGAAGAAATGCATATTATAATGAAATTGATTTCAAGTTTTCCATGCATTTTCCGCCTAGGGAAGTGAATTCGATTCGGCTTTTTTTCATAAACAGTTTCCATTAATTATTCGCTCTAAAACTTAAAAAAATACGCTTAATCCAATGAAAATAAAACTTTCATTCACACAATCCCGAAATTCCAGTTTCCACCTTGGGAGGTGGAATTCAATAAAATCGTTAAAACACAATTCAATTTCATCGAGCCGTTTCCACTCATGTTTCGCTCCAAGTCCTTAAGAAACACTTTCATCGAATGAAGAAATAACTTCCATTCATACAATCTTGTTGTCCCGAATCCACCTTGTGAGGTGAATTTGACAAAATCTATGAAGCCTGAATGAAATGCGTTTTCACATTGAAGATCGAAAAAAAATAAAAACAATTGCATATCTAGAAGAAAATAATTCCTTCATGCAAAAGTTTCCCCCTTTTTTCACTTCAATGGATGGAAATTGAGAAAAAAATATTTAAAATAAGATTGCGACGATAAAATACCTGCACAAATATTTAGATAAAGCTCGGCTCACCTGATCCATGCCGATCATATCACGCTCCTGACTGACCGCATCCAAGAAGGCGTCCTCCCAGAATTGCATTTGATTCCACAGATTGAGGCGATCCTTGCCCAAAAGGCCCTCGAATAGATATACCCGGGGACTGTCCGGCGATGGTGAGGATGAGGTGTTAATCAAATGCCCGCCCGTATAACGGAAACCGGCGCTGAGCGTCGATTTGCCGGACCACAAATTTCCGGTGCTCTTTTTCGAATCCTTCGATGTGGTGGTCTGTGAAAGAACAGCGACAATGCACAGCTTAGATCAAGGCAGATAAATCAGATATCTATATATATATATAAATAAATTGGTGATCGGTGCAGATCTCGAGCCAAAAGAAAATACAACCAACTACAAGTTGACAAGCTGATAATTGGCCTCCTTGTGGGCTATTTGGGCGGGGCCTGAGACAAGTTGAACATATCGATTTATGGGTGGATTAATATTTTTATCGTTTAATCGTTTAATCGATTAATCGATCGATCGGGGTCATCGAGCTGTGTACTTACATTTTCGTATTCGGTGTCTGAGACTGTGGAACGGAAGCTGGATGGCATGCGGACGCTCAGACTGCCAGCTGGCAGCAGATCACTGACCACGGATAGCGCGCCCGTGGAGCCAGCAGCCTACAAATTACAATACGATACGATACGATATGTATTGATTGCGATAGACGATAGACGATAAACGATATACGATATACGATTATTCTTAGCAGGCCGACATTGAGCATTGATTGAAGTTCGAGGCGTGGCCCGATTATGCGACTACGATATATTATTAATATGCTGATAAGCGCTTGCTACATTTATATATATAATTATATATATATAGATATATACGATATATAGACAACGATAACGATTACGATTACGATTACGATAGCGATGCACGATATTGGCATACGATGGTGTACAGCATTGATACACTGACTACGGCATAAATGGACATGGACATGGACATGGACATGGGCGTGGGCGTTGGCATGGGCATGGGCGTGGCAGCTATGATTGAATGATTGAGCTAACGAGTATTTAATGCTGTAAGCTTTTACAATTGCCACACTCACATCTGAATCGAACGAGGTGAGCATATTCTTCAAGGCACTTCTCTTCTGCGACAACATATCCTTGAACATCTCTGTGGTCGACTGCCCATCCTGGCTGTCCGCCGAGGACAGACGACGGGCGGCGGCCGTTGTTGTTGCCGTCGCTGCCGTTGTGGCCGACAGGGCCGTATGGGTTGAGCTCTTGCGCGACTCCTGCGGCGAGGCCCACTCACTGCCCAGACCCGAATGTGAGCCATTCGGACTGCTCGGTGAGCGCAGATTCTCACGACTGCCCATGGGACTAGCCGCATGACTCGACAACAAGCTGGACGACATGTCGCTGCCCTCGTTGATCTCCTTGCTCCAATAGTGCGTGTGCGCCACCTCCATTAGCTGAAACACGGACGCCATGCCGCCGAGACCAAAATTGCTAAAAGTCGCGTCCAGGCCGCCGGCAATTGCCTGCACACACTTCAGCATGCCCTTCCACACGGGCTTGGTCACACACTATTTGAGAAACGGAAACGAAAAGGGAAAGGGTTTAATAGAATATGTCCCATAAAAATAACACTTAGTTAGCATTGAAAGATGAAGGATTGGCCAAAAGGCGTATCATTAGTGTGAATTATAGCCTTGGACTTGGGGCATTTTCTGACGTACCACATCGTCAATATGATCATCGGGCGCTATCTTCTTGTCCAGCGTCTTGTTAAGCTTGCTCAGCACGAGCGTGCGATAGGATTCATCCTCCATCAGCTTCTTGAAGCGATTGAGCTTGAGCCAACCGACACCCTCGCCGGCGAGCACCTGATTGGTGACATCCTTGAGGAATGCCTGATTCTCGGCATTGCTATGCGAACGCTCCTGATTTTGTTGGCGCGTCAGATCCTCCTGGGTTTGCCGCGGTCCCGAATGCTTTATGAGCGGCGTACGCTCCACCAGACCCTTGCGACTGGGAAACGGATCAAAATTGCTGCCCGCCTTGTTTTTAGCGCCGCCCATATTGGAGGGCTTGTGCTGCACCGCCGCCTGCTTCTGTTGGTTCTCTGTGCGTGAAGGTAACATGAGCTGGGAATTGAAATGCGGCAACATCAATGCCGGACTTACTCTTGCCAAACATGCCCGAGAACATGGTAGTTGTGGTGGAGGCCAGACCATTGAAATCGGTGCCAATCGAGGAAAAGAAATTGTTGCCCGGGCCGCCGCAGCCGCTTTGCTGCACCTGCTTCTGTGTGGCCAGCTGAGAGTTGGGCATTGCGGGCGCATTGCTGGACGCAGCCGAGCCGTGCTCTTCGATCTTGATGATGCCCTTCTTGGTGGCCGCCTCTTTGGCCGTCTTTGTCAGATCACCCAGCGTTGATTTGCCCACATAGGTGAGATCCTCCAAGGTGTTCTTGCTAACGCCAGCCGCCTGCTTGGACACCTCCAGCGCCTGCTTGGAAGCCTCGCCAGCCGCCTTCTTGGCGTGCAGCGTAAACTGTGAGGATCAGAGCATTAAATCAAATTAGTCCAAGCTTGCAATATATCAATTCGGGCACTATGCAAGGTATAACTTGAGAGTTACTACAGAACAACAGCGCAGAGTGCAGTATAATGACAGCCGGGACAACTAACTACAGCGAAATGATGCAATCTACAAGCTACAATGGTTCTAGGGTTGACAGCTGCCTCGAAAAGTGTTTTTTTTTTTTAGATTTTTGTTGTGTGGTGACATAAAAAATCGATTTCCTTCAGTCCTTTACAGTTCACAGTTCACTTTTAGCTTTGGAGTTACATCCCACAGCTTTGTGGCTCTATTGCAAAACAGGGTTGTCACCCTATGTTACAGTTTCTCTTTCATTCGATAATTGTTTATGAAGAAACGCCATACTTTACTTGTATCTTATCTATGGAGGTTCCTTCCCCAGATTTGCAATGCAAATTAAAACAGGGTTGTCACCATTCTTACACAGTTTCCATTCAATTCAGTAATTTTTACTATTCATTTCCTATCCTGTTTTACTATGATCTTTTGAATTCCTGTTAAGATGTCTCCTTAAGCTTTACAGATTCAATTCAAAACAGGGTTGCCACCATGTTATTTAAATCGTTTTCATTTCATTTGATTATACACAATTTCTAGTACATTCCTGAAGTGCCTGTTCAAAATGATTTTATCTTATCTATGGGAGTTCGTCCTCCAGATTTGCAGCTCAAATCAAATCAGGGTTGTCACCATGCTTTAATAGTTGATTCTCTTCAACTTAACTTGCATGAGTACAGTATACAGTATTTTCTTTGGTATGACTTTATGATTAATTTTTAGCTTGTAACTCCAATAGGTTTGACATTTATAGAGTTGTCACCACACCAGAGATATCCTTAACCGAACTCTAAATTCTTTAAGTATGGGCCTGGGCATGGAAGAAGGTAATATTAATGCTCGTGCGTGCGTGGGCGTGGGCGTGTGCATGTGTCTGTGTGTTTTTTGATGTTAAATGTGTTTAGAGGTTAGGGCGAGTGTGCGAGTGGCTGGGTACCAACCTTTTCGAAGGTGTGACGCATTTTATCATCTAGATCTTCGTCCTGTGCATGCTATACTTAGTTATACATTGGTTTACATTGAAGTAGACACATAGAACGTGCGATTATGTTACGATTATCGATTTGGTTGATCGATATCGATATCGATGAGAAACGTTTCGATTAATCGTTAATCGTTAATCGAATTTCGAATTACGTTTATCACAGTATCAAATTAGATGAACAACAGAGAGCACAACAACACACATTGAGTCCGACAATGGATGCACATTCAATTCTATATATATATGTATATAACATATATATATATATCAATTTGCTTACGGACACAACTCACCTTGTCCACATGGGCCAACAGACCCTCCTGGCTGCTCTGGCGCGTCGTCTCACGCACCAGCTCCTTGGCGTGCGAGGCAAAGTTTTCGAATAGGGAACTCTGCGAACTCTGGCGACCCGGACTGCTCGAACTGGAGCCGGAGCTGCCAGTGCGAGCCAATATATTGGTGACACTCGGTTGCTTAACGGGCGGCGTCAGCGGTGGCTACAACGAACCAGGACTGGGTTAGGTTTTTTTTCAAAAAAAAAAGGGAAGATCTTTCGCTTACCGGTATCTTCTTCTCGGTGCGCTCCATATCGCTGGTATTGCGCTGCAATTTGCTGCTGGCTATGCTCTTGCCGGTGACCGTGGAGGTTGTATCCGATTCGGCCTCCAGGCTGGCCATCTTAATTGTCGCCTCGAGTCGCATGGCCAGCGGTGTGGCCAGCTCAAAGGCACCCGGCGCCGGCTGCTGACCGGACTTGGGCTGAAAATCAAACTCCGAGTCGCGATTGAAGCTGGGCGAGCTCAGGTCCGAGCGACTGGATGAGGATGATACCGGTGAATCGGCACGCTCCTCATCCCCCTTGCTGGCCGCTGGTCCGGCCAAACCCTCCGGATACTGCAGCTTGCTGGGCGGATGATAGACCAGTGCCGGATCCAGATTGGAGGACAACGTCTGCGGCACGACATGCGGCCGATTATAGGAGCCAAAAACATCATGCAGACTGGGCGACAAATCCGATGAGGCCATCTCCGAGACAAAATCGCTCAGTGAGCTATACGAGGAGCTGCTGCTGTCGGCACCCTCCGAATCGGAGCCACTCTCATCCGTTGGCTGGCACTCGAGCTGCTTCAAGGAGCGCAATGCACCATTTAGCGAACTGCCATCATCCCACACCGAGAAGCGTATGGGCGTCAGGGAGTGGGCAAACCATTTAGGCTTATCGCCCACCTGCATCGGGTCCATGACGCCCGTCTGTACGCGCAGGAAGGCGACATTTGTGGGCGTTAGAGACCATTCCGCCAGGAATTCCACAGCCTGCGTGCGCGAAAACTGATTGAGGAACGAGGAGGCGCGCGGTCGTGAACGCAGAAAACTATTGATTTGGAAGGCGACAACGGGTCGCGGATACAAACGCAGCGTGCGCGTATGCTCCGCAAAATTGGCCAGGGTATTCTGGGCATTGAAGAAGCGCACCATGGCCACACGCGTCGCGACATCCACCGAATCGACGTCGGTGCCGTAGACAAAGGGATTCAGTGCCGGCGAATTCATCGGACTGGGCTGGCGGGACAACATTGCGCCCTGTGCGGACATCGAGTTCCGTTGACTGGCCTGTGCCGAGTGTGGAGGCGTTTGCAAGGGCAGACGCACTTGTGAGACCCTAAACAGATGTCGATTAGAACCGGTGAACCGCCGTACATGCTCAACACACTCAACACTCACCCCAATAGTGGCGGCTCCTGGAGACAATCGCGCACCGAGGGCAACAGCTGCTGCGAGGATACAGCCTGATTGGAGGCCGTCATTGAGGTCAAAGCCTGTCGCAAGGAATCGAAAGAAAAAATCGTCGCTTTAGTAAACTCAGCTGTAGAAAAAACTTGACTAGGCTGCAACTTCAACAGGGCTAGCTATAAGGATGGGTTAGACCGAAAGAGCGGCAGGGGTTAGGGCCATTTTAGGGATAACTAGTTACAAGGTGAAGCTTAAACACATACAGCATGCACACAGAAGAAGGAAGAGAGAGACGCTATGAGAGAAAGCCAATAACTGGGCTAGGCCCCAGTCAGAGCTCAGAGATGTAGCGAGATTTATTTGTGCAGAGAGCTAGCCAAAGCACCTATAGGCATTTCCAGGGCCACAAATCGAAGGATGAGTTTATGGTTAGTCAAATGCTGAGACTTCTCTAATGCTTCTCAAGGTCATCTAATTGGATACCACTTTGGGTGGATGCTACGAAGTAACCTTTATTAAAGCCAAAGTTCTTAGCTTTTGGCAGATATTTTCAGTTCAACATGATTAATTCTCAGTCTCATTCAGATAGAAAAGAATTTTATGTTAACAAAATCGTTTGAATTCGTCTTTAAAAAGCTGAAAAAATGGTTCAAACTAGGGTTTGAACCGAAAGATGTGGTTCTAAATATAGATGAGAAGTATGAAGAAAACTTCAAAAACTGTTTCATGGGTTTTCAACATGTTTAACATGGTTATATTGTATCTATGTTATGTTACATCTATGTTAAGTTGTATCTATGTTAAGTGACATCTTTTTCCACAACTGTTAACTATAGATTTGTTTCACGTTACATTTTGATAATACTTTTTCTCGATGAGAAAAATACGTTTTCTTTTGGACTTTGATTGTGGTGGAACCATTTCTGGAAATGCCCATACGCATGAGTTATGTTAGCTAAAGTTAAATGTTATGTTCTATGCATAATGTGACTGTCTGCATGCGTTTAAATGTATGTTAAATACTAGATAATATGTTAATATGTTATGTTTAGTATACAACAATTCATAGTATAAGTAGTATTTTTAGTAGTTGTTATGTACAAAACGCTTTCAACTCAAAACCAAATGATAATCATAAGAAAATGTTATAAGAACCAAGGAAGAAATGTTATTTAACATATGTTAAATGTGAACGATATTTACACCAAGTCCAGCTTCATCCATAAGTAGCATAGCCTGCATTTGTTGTTGTTGTTGTTGTTTTTATTGTTGTTGTTGTTGTTGTAGTTTTTGTTGTTGTTGTTGTAGTTGTGAACAAGTTTAAGAAATTCGTATAACAGATAATGCATGATTGTTAGAAGTAGAGTAGAGTACAGCATTAGCGAAGTAAAAGCCACAAAAAGATAGACACAAATATAGAATGGGCGAGAGAGAGAGAGAGAGAGAGAGAGAGAGAGTAAGAGAGAGACGGATAGAGCAATAAAAGTATCGAAAAAGTGTTCGAAATAAAAACAAAAGTATACAAACAAATATATATATATATATGTATGTGTATATAAAAAGAGTTAGGTTTAAATCATGGACGGCTCTGTAAGTGTGACTCCAAGGCGATATAGACATTTCATAATACAGTATTAAATATGTAGATATATTTATATATATAGAGCACAGTCATACAAAAGTGTGGGAAAGAGGCGATAAATTAAACAGTACACTTATCAACGGTTAACCGTTGGACTATCGATATGCGCGCTTCGTATCGAAAATATATCGATATCTTTTATAACATTCGAAGCGGGCGCATAACAGAGCTGAGCTCCATTTTACATGGACAATCAAAGCCTATATCTAGATATAGATATACAATTAAATATGACATGTTAAATCAGTAAATGCGTGTATCGAGCATCGGGAAGTGTTTTAACAATCACACAAATTAACATTTAAGTATTATCGCAACTAGCAGATACCCTGTACCCAATACCCAGCAATATGTGTTGATATGTACAGGAAAGATATATACACTAAAAGAAATTACCCGGCGGCGCCTTAATTAAACTGATTTAAATAAAAAATTAAAACGTGAAAGTCAGTATATTTTCGGCACGCCGAAGATTAAATACCCTTGCCTTACACATATAGGTGAGAATCGAGGAAAATGTCTTGAAAATATTTTGGAAAACGGAATATTTTGCAATACAAAAGACTACTTTTCGACCGATCTTTATTGATGTTGATATCATTTTGTATATATGTATGGGACATAGTAAGACTTATAAATGTCGAGTTTGAGTAAGGTATCTTGATAAACAGAAATGTTTTCCTGCCTACGTTTCGACCGATCTTTCCTATGGCACCTATCTGATATAGTGGTCCGATCTGGTCGGTTTCCCCATCTGAACTGTACTTTAAGAAGGTAGCTTTATAGCTGAGGGACAGACAAACGGATGCTGATCTAGAATATAGATACTTTATGGGTTTGGAGATGTCTTCTTCTATGCGTTACACATTTCATGATAAAACTAGAATACCATTTACTGGGTAAAGAGAGTCTGTCAGTCTTGACATTTGTCTTTCACTTTTTGGGCTAAAATAAAACTTAATTAATCTCAATCTAGCTTGGCTAACATATATCCTAGCTATTTAAATCCTAATCAAAACGTTTATTATACTGAATCGGAAATTCTGACCGGAATTAATTTCTCTGGGCACAAATCATAAATAATTGCTGCAATAAATTAATGTGAGACAAAGTTTTTTGTTTATTGTTAAGTAGACGTTTTGGGCCTGTGCTTGAAAGTTGTGCACGACTCAGCTGTCAGTTTGCCAGTTTTTATTTGCCCCCTCGTTTCCGTTCTGCTGCATAGTTTTATTAGGAAATTTCGTTTGCGGTTCGATTTGTTATTATCGGAAAATTTGTTTCCCGATTTTTAAGCTCAAAAAAGAAAAATCAATAAACCAACAGAAAATAGCCAATTAAAAATGCCGAGACAAAAAATTGCGACCATGTCTACAGAAGTGACGCAATCTCTCCGGAATGCAGAAAGCATGCGAAAAGTGCCAAACTCCATGGATCCACGCTTGGATCAGCTGGTGGTGTATAGCTCCGTGCTGGAGCATTTGCTGCAACAGAAGCTCCATTATGAGCACGAGCGAGACATGGAGCAGCTACGCCTCGAGAGATTCAAGTGCGAGGGTGCCAAAGATAATCGCATACACGTGCAAATGCAGGTTGTGAAGAAGGTGCAGGGCATGCTACCAGATATTGTCTTCAAGATGCGCAACGAGTACGACAAATTCGAGCGCTTTCTGCATAGGGAGAAGGCCCTCAAGAGCATTAATCTATCCCTATACGATAAGGGTATGCAGTTACTTAAGGCCTGCAAGAAGAATCTAGAGCAGACCCTATAGACATGGTCGCACCCGCATGCACACACACACGCACACACACACACCCACACACATACACATCTCAATCACATCAATTAAACACGATTAAGTAGTTGTCGCAACAAAATTAAATGGTGCCCCAGTCAACTATATGGATGCACAGAAATCTTAATGCATGTCCATGTATTTTTAATTACAACCATCCTAACAAGGGGCTTACCTGTTTCAGATGATTCTTCAGTATGGTACCCTCGGGCTCCGGCAATGGAGGTATCTCATCGTATCCACCTGTTGGTGGCGTCAGCTTGGTAGAATCCAAATCCACAACCCAAATGTCATCGGGCAACCTGCAAGTTTTTGATTTACATAAATATTTGTAAGACACTACCGGGCACTAGCAGGAACCATCCGGTAGGGCCTGGCAAACCAAGTACTCCCAGGCAAACCAAGTACTATCGGGCACTACCGGGCTATACCGGGTCATAGCAGGAATCATCCGGTAGAACCAGGCAAACCAAGTACTACCAGGCACTAGCGGGCTGTACCGGGCATTGGCAGGAACCATGCGGTAGTAACAGATAAACCAAGTACTACCAGGCACTACCAGGCTCGACCAGTCACTAGCAGGAACCATCCGGTAGTAACAGGCAAACCAAGTACTACCAGGCACTGCCCAGTACTTCAAGGCACTACCAGGTACTCGGAACTACCGATACTGCAAATTATACCAGGCATTACCGAGCTGTACCGGAAACTACCAGGCATAAGATAGCCCTACGAAACATTAAACAGCACTACCGGGCGCTACGATGCACCACCCGGAGGACACTATCCGTACCTAAAGTTCTTTTTATAGATGAGAAAAGAGGCTGGCACACCGATGACAAAGGGCGTGGGCGCGAGCAGCAACTGCTCGGCACAGCTGAGGCATGTGGGCAGCAACGGTATCACTGGAAACATATACTCCAATGGATAGAGCATGGTCACGAATGCCATTACCGACATGGAGAGAGCATTATAATCGCGCGATTGGAATAGCACCTTGTTTTCCAACATGATCAAAGTCCACACCTTCAGGCATGTCTCCACGCCGAGCAGCTCGAGTGGCAAATGCAAGGGAAAGTCAACCAGCGAGAAGCGTGTGTGATCCGGTAGTGCGAACAGCAATGGTTCATGCACAGTTGGCGACAGCACCTCCACCTGTGAAATGATGAAAAGAATTAAATAAATGGCAAATTATAAAAATAGCAAAAATGATAATTGAATCTGTTTGAAAAACTCGTTAGGCTTAAGATATATATTAAAAAATGGGAACAAGCACATATCGAAGGATTTAATTTTAGATTTTCTAGATCTGGTATTCCAATAGACTGAGACAAGTCTAGCCCGAAAATGATGGATGAGAATCTTGGAACGTACCTCGACACGCGTAGAGCCCGGCACCGGCACTGGCGTGGAGAGCAGACGCAATATCCATGTCTCGATCTCGCGCACATCGTGCAGCACAATGGAGGGTGTCGCCTCGCTGGCATGGCCCGTCAGCACCGTCCACACATTGTCCCGATTGAGTTTCTGGGAGGCGCCGACACGCTTCGGTGACGACGACTCGTTGCAGGCATCGATCAGCTTCTTCAGTATGAAGAGGCACTCACGGAACGTGGTGAAGAACGGATGATGCGATATGATGCAGAGCGAGGTGAGCGACTGATTGCGCAGCTTGGTGCGCTTGCGTGAGGCCCGCGGCGATGGCGAATGACTGCCGCCGGATTCGGAATCCGCTGAGGGTGCCATTAGACCCAACTTGGGCGCCGAAGCACCGCTTTGAGTTGGCGGATATTGATGCGAATGGAGACGCTGCTGGTCAGAGTCGCGACGCGAGGTCAGTTCACGATCCGAATCGCTGGGCGCTACGTTACTTCTGTAGTCGCTAGAAGTAGTTAAGAGGCCGTAACTATTATGGAAATGGTTTGGAAATCGGTTAGATCAATAAAGCCAAAAGCGTCCCGCCACCCAGCACCAGCAGCAGCAGCTGCCTGCCACGCACACACTTGCCTGCTGAACGCCGAGTCTGAGCTGCGCTCCATGCTCTTGCGCCACGATTCCCGCCGGAACGCCGATGAGCGTCGACCGCGCACACCTCCAGCCCCGACGCCGCCGCTGCCGCCGACGCCGCCAGCAGCGTGTCCACCCGGCGCTCCATTGCCAGCCGGATTACCACGTTCGGCGCCAGCGGCCGTTGCCGAGCAGGGCCGCTCGATGGGCCGATAGAAATTAACACAGATGCCGTAGCGTGTCTTGCCCGAATCCTTGTCGGTTAGCGCAAACACAAACGAGGTCATGTCCCGTATGGCGGAGCCGGTCCGTCGCGGTCCCACGCTGGTGCAGCCCTCCGGCTGGCAAAAGTAGACCATGTCCAGCGGCAGCGGAAAGTCCGCATGGTCTGATGGTGGATAGCGTCGCAGCAAGTCGGGCACCTGCAATACGTCCAAGGGAATAGCTCAAAATGTCGAAATGTTCTAATCGAGCCTTATCGACTAGAAGATGCCCTGTAACCCGCTCTGCAAGTGAATAGTATGTGCATCTTTCTCTTCTCTTTGCCCCGCGTACCGCATTTCTGAATAGCTTCGGTTCTTAAAGTCCGATCTTTGTGAGATTTGCATACAAAGAGCTTGGCTACTTTATAGGGGGCTTTCCATGAAATATACATTCCTTATTACATGAGGACCTACATTTCGCTGCTTTAAGAATCATGCCTTGAAATCGATTTTTATCGATATTTCAAATATATATATTTCAAATTTCAAGTTTTTAGCTCTTATAGTTTCTGAGTTCCCAAATATATTTCCCATATAGATTCGGAGAGGCTTCCTTCTAGCTGTTAAACAGGACAAACTCCTTGAAATTGCGACCACTTTTGCTTAAGTTAAGCTATCTAAGCTATACCAAAACTGAACATCTTCTTCAGCATGAGTTATACAAGATTCTATCGATATTTATCGATTTTAAGTAAAATTAACAGACTATCATTAAAATAAAGGAGTTCCCACATCTAAACTTGACTCTTGACAAGCCGAATGGACTCTAATCGTTGTCTTGGATGCCCTCGTCCCGTTGGTTAAGTACATTTGCACAACAATTGCGCAGTTTCACAGGGTACACGGGGTATACAAGCTGAATATTTGTACATTGTGGCATATTCAGAAGCAAGACTCACCTGAACGGGCGGCGCTTTGCTGCCCTGCATGCCCTTGGGCATTGGCGGGGTCGTGTGCGCACCCACAATGGCCATGTAGTCGACGAGTCGCGGGCATAACGAGGCGCGTTGCTGATCCGACATTTTGTGGGATGCTCTACTCACTACCCTTGGGCGGGGACCTTGCTGTAAGTACACACACACACAGAGAGAGAGAGAGAGAGAGGGGGGGTTAGATGAAAGATGAAATCAAAGATAAACACCATTAGTAAACACAGGGAAGACAGGGAACAAAGGGGAAGTGAGGGAACAGAGGGCTGCCGTTCACAAGGCCATTTGGGCAGGAGCTTCTATCCATTAGCCATGTCTGCTAATCGAGTTAAGCTCCACACGAGGCAGCCTTTCAGTAAGCCGTAAATTGAATTTGAGCCCTGAAAACAAGCGCATGCCAACAATTACCACTAAAAGGACGGATTTTCCTCAGGTCCTTGACTGTGGCACATGCAAAATAAAATCAAATTCAAACTCAAAAAAAAAATGACTAATTTAATTTCTGATAAATTCTGCATTCATTCATCTGGATTTCAAAAGCTGCATTTCTCTAGAGAAAAACACATATTATTCATAGAGTATACATAAGTATGCATAGAATTAACAAGCGTGCGGTCGCTGGTTCAAATCTGCATCCAAACGAACAAGCATGCAGTCGCTGGTTCCAATCCAACCGCAATTATCAATTATTCTACTTGTTAATGATTCAAGTCATCGTTGAACTAGCTAGTGTAAAGTTGATGGTTCAAGTCTGCGTCGAACTAGCAAGCGTAATGTCGCTGGCTCAAATCTGTTCAAAGTAACATGCTTGTAGTCGCTGGCTCAAATTTCCGTCGAACTTACAATCGTGAAGTTTCTGGTTCAAATCTGCGCAAAACTAATAAGCGTGAAGTTGCTGGCTCAAATCCAGCAGGAGTTTACGATTACTCTATTATGTTAAGTTGCTGGTTCAAATCTTCGTCAAACTAGCAAGCTTGCAGTCGCTGGCTCAAATCTACGTTGAACTCAGTTGCTGGTGCAAATCCAGTCGCAATTTTCAATTATTCCATGTGCCTATTTGCATTTATTATGCACAAAGCACAACGCAAAATGGAAACTGAATGGGATTTAAAAATAATAAATAAACGGGTTTCTTTTCATTTATTTGCTCGCAGTCAACTATGCAAAGGGGAATAGCTAAAATTAACCATGGACATTGACGGACAAGCCTTTTTATGAAACTATAAATACGCGCAAAGTGGAGCTTACGCCCCCGGTCGCGGTCCGTATTTATAAATTCACTTTGGCGCTTTCTCGGAAGTTGACCAAGACCAGACGCTCAATTAAATTCCCTTTAATGCTAAGCTGGCAAACAGAAAGGGGGGCGAGAATATGAAATCCTGCGAATGCACAATTTCATCCAATTAGCGCATTAGAGAAGTTATCCTCAATAAACGCACAGCGTATATTTAATAAGTGAAAGCGGTTAGCGAAAGTTAAATTGGCTTTAAGCTGAATAAAAGTTAATGAAAAGCGGGAGGGCTGCCGCCTGCTCGAGAAGTCAGCTTTACTTTTGACCTATTATATATCGGAAAGACCTTTAAGCACATATCAGCTTAACTACAGCCCAGTCCAGCTGCTGTTGGGCAAAAGGTCAGCGCTATTCGAATTACTTTTTATTTTGTATTTTAAAGCTCTATAAATCAACGACCTGCAGACAGTTCGAGCCAATCAGTCTCTAAGGACCAGACCCATCAAGTCAGTGGCCTGCTAATGACCTTGCCAGGGGCAGGGACATGGTGCAGGGGACATGGGACATGAGGCAGGGGGCAGGGACTTGCTGTCAGCAGCAGAAGCCAAGCGCATGTCGCTGGCAGAAAAGAGAATTCTTTAGAAAATAACGCAAATTGCAAAATTACCAATCGCATTGACGTCAGCCGCGAACGGATGTTAAACAGCTTGAGCATTGGTCTTGGGGAAATGAGAAAAATGTGCAGAAAAAAAGTGAAATGCAAAATAAAAAAAAAATAACACGGAAAATGGAAAAAATTGTTTAGGAAAAGGCGAGTGCGGCATGCAAATATTCGCTGCGGCTCTGGCTCTGGCTCTGACTCTGATGATTGGCATGACAGAAAGTTCATTTGGCATGATTGACATGCGGCTGCGAGGGGGCGGCAGGGAGAGGCAGAGTGAAGGAGGGAGAGAGGGGGAGTGAGGCAGAGCGGAAGGAGAAACAAGAGTGGTTGAGACCTTGATGGCACTTGACAAGCTTGGGACTGTCTCAAGGACAACTACTGTGGGATTTGCAACGCGCAACACATAATTCCAAAGCGCAAAGCAAGTAAAATTAAACTAGTCGGGCGTAGACGACTAGAAGTTACCCTAGGCACAACGCTGAGCGGAGCATGCAAAACACTTTAGCTTCCTTTGCTACTTTCCCTTGATCAAAAGTGTGCAAACACCAAAGCGCAAGGCTCTTTCTTAAGGAAAACTAAGTTAAATATTTCTCATCTGTATATAACAATTCTCTGGTGTAACTAGCTCTAACTATGCTTTAAGAAACATAGCTGAGCATCGATATTTATCGATAGACTAAAAGTCGTTGAATAGACTTTTATTATATCTGAGCATCGATATGCTAAGAAACGTCGCATAGTTGCCAATTTCTACAATTTACAATGGTGAGAACAACTTCAAGACTTCCCTAGATCGATATTTATCGATAGACTAAAAGTCGTCGAATAGATTTTATCATACTTAGACATCGATAGTCATCGATATGCTAAGAATCGCCGCATAGATAGCTGGTATTACTTCTTCATTTCCGAAAAACGATATTTATCGATAGACTAAAAGTCATCGCATATATGCCAACTCCTACCTTTAGCATATCTGGTAATCGATAATTATCGATAGACTAGATAGACTTAAAATCTTCGCATAAACGCCAACTTTTAGCATTTGCATAAACGGGCACAACTTCGTAATACCCTTTGAACATGTTGTTTGTACTTGTGGGCGGGGTTGAGGGCGGCATCGGATTGAAGGATGACTGCGTTTTGGCCTTGCATCTCACAATTTTCATTACTGCGCAAAGTTTTTATGCTGAAGCCACAAGGCCAAGCAAGGAATGCGACTCTTGTATGCGTGTGTGTGTGGGCGGGGCATTTGGCCGGTTGCACTCTTCCAGCTAAAAGCCATATAAACATGGATGCCACATGCCATGGCTAATCATGTCAAGGCTGCGGTTTTCTATATTCTATTCCCCCAACTGGCAGCGGTGCTTAGTAAACGTTTGCTGAGCAATTGCAGCTGCAACATACATATATATATATAAATATATATCTGTACATATATATGCTAGTGTATTTACTGTGGCACTTGCCACATTCCACTTGCCAGTTGGTCGTCAATTTCATTTAATGGACGCAGGCAGGACGCCAACGCGTTTCAAGAGCTCGCGTCATCAGAGGCTGTAGCCGAGAATGCGACGCATTTCAATTGTTTCCGCCCCCGCGATAAAAATAGCCAAAGGCAAAACTGTCATTAACAAAAATAAGAATAGAACAAAAAAAAAGAAGGGAAAAGGGAAAAGGGAAAATGGAAAACACTGTCAACGACGTTGTTATGAAATGCTGCCATAAAAGAGATAACTCTCTCAATAAAGCCCACGCCTCTGAAGCCTGTTTCCTGTTTGCAGAGGGTTTCTCGCCTCTTCAATTAGCCAGTGTTGGATAAGGCACATTAAACAAGCTTCAACATTTAAAATCAAATACTAAAACTCTTATCTAAGCTGTCATTTCTGGTCGCATCATGAATATTTAACTAGCCCCTGGCAAATGGCACGAATATAATTGTTTCCCAGAATAGCCGTCATTATCGGCCAACAAGAGTTGGGCAAAATGTTGGACAAACTATTAAAAATTAATCACGTCCCAATCAAAGCCAAATTGGCTACGCCCTCAAACCAATCAAAGTGTCTAAAAAGTGACCCGAAGCAAGCAGCTGCGAGCTCAGCAAGTATACATAATGTATATGTATTTATATATATATGCAGCACGAACTGATTCGTTCTAATCATGTCGAAGTCGAACGCCATTTTTAAGCAAGCTACAAGAACTGAATACTTGCATATATCCAGGGAAATGGATACTCGTATATCATAGGTACAAGAACTTATTTTAATTCTGAATATCTGTTGCCATTTACAGTACATCGATACATATCGATTGTCACACAGGATTTGCCAAGTGAAACTCGCAACGTACCAAGTTTAGCTTATATATACACCCCCATTTCCTGGGATATATTCCCCACTTCGCTAAGCATCGCAGTATTTACATACATTTAAGTTCCATGCACCGAAGTTATGCAAGAAGAAGCA